>NW_025814183.1:0-223629 GCF_018902025.1 Drosophila willistoni | reverse complement strand
AAAAACTCCTGAAGTATTTCCATGATTCGACTTATGAAGTTAAAAATAAAACTGTCGGCAGAACGAGAGAGAATAATTAGCTTCTTTATATTATTTTTTTTTAATAACTAGTAGCAACCGAAAATCGGTAGTTACCCTTTTTTATTGAATTAGGTAAACACCTTAATATTTACATTCAATTAGGTAAACGGAAATAAAACGACCAACCTACAACTAGGACAAACTTTTCATCACTTAAATAAAATTTACCTTCTTGTCATTTTTTCCAAAAAGTAATAGCAACTTATCATTGTAGAAAGGCATATATGTAAACAGTAGTATTTGCAAACAACAGCATTACGCAATGTTATCATTTAAATACAAAGAAGCTACAGGCCAATACGCATGCGCTCTTCTCTCCTTATACCTGCAGCGCATTTTTTAGGCGAGGTGCCTTAGTTTTATGGCTTTACGCATCGCTGTCGCAGGTCTCCGCATATTGAGACTAATACATCTGATAGGTAAAATATTTCACCTACCTAGTGTATATAGTCGGTATTGATACTCGTGAGTCTGCTAGTTTATTCCATCAAAGTTCAAAAATTTCCAATATTTATCTAAATTTTTTTAAACGCTTCTAATTCAATAACTATTTAAGTAATTATTAAAATTATGAAACGCTATTAATAAATGCACGCAATTCTAATACATCATATTACCTCCTAGTGTATATAGTCCGTATTGATATCGTTGAGTCTTGCTAGTTTTATTCCATCAAAGAAATTCAATAAACGAACTATTTAAGTAATTATTAAAATTTATGAAACATGCTATTAATAAAGAACATACTTTTTCAGATAAAACCAGAAAAAATCCAAGATCGATTGTTGAAATCGCCCAATATTCAGTTTTAAAGTTGCGATTTATTTTTTAAAAATTACATTTTTCCCTTTTCACTAAAAAATGTCTCAGCTTTGGGCCTCTAGCACCATGAATCTCAACCGATTTCAAAAAATTTTTCGGATTCATAATCTCTGAAGTATTTCCTATCGATTGCATATATTATTTTTGCCAAACGCGATCATGAAAAAACGTATTTTTGCAACGCTATCCGAGCAGGGCCCAACTGTGCGTCGCCTAGCAACGAGAGAGAGGACGCGACCAGAGCAGAGAAATAAACTAGAAAAGGATGGAAGCCCGCATAGCAACAGAGCGCTAACTGGGCAGAGTGGAGGAACAAGGACAGGAATTTAATGGGCGCGCAGCAGCCAGAAAGTGGATGCGGCTGCGCAAAGGACTTGTACGGGACTTTCACCACGCATAGCAACAACGTGGATGAAAGCGATGGGCCGATGGAAATTCACCGACTGTATAGCGGTATCACACCAAGTGATTCTGGAGGCCCAGGAGGCCTATATAAGGCGAGCAGCAAGTCAGGACATTTATAAAGTCGTCGATTCAAGATCAAGCTATCAAGTCATCGAGTCCTAATCAACAAGAAGCGAAGCAACAAATCTCTTTGGCCTTACGAGTAACCTTAAGAATATTCGGCTCCTAGCAATCTACAAGTACGAGCAAGCATCGAGTTATAAGGCCTTACGAGTAACCTTATAGACTCACCAAGCAACAACAAAATCTGTTGCGGTTCTTAGCGTGCTCAGTTCCGTCAAACCAATATATGCACCTGGCCCTGATGGAATACCAGGCTGCGTATTAAGGTTTTGCGCGGAGGCCCTATGAAGCCAATACTTAAGTTGTTTACACTGTCCGTCACATCTTCCGCCTTCCCGCCTATCTGGAAGGAATCATATATTATTCCTCTTCATAAAAAGGGGAAGAAGTCCGAAGCCTCCAATTATGGGTATTTCTAAATTGTCTGCCATACCCAAAGCATTTGAGAAAATAATAACATCTCAATTGCAGCATTTTTGTAGCTCAATCATTTCGTCATCCCAACATGGGTTTAAAAAACGTTAGATCGACAACTTCTAACCTATTAGAATATACATCTCACTCGGTCAAAGGATTCAAGACTGCCGTGCAAACTGACGTCATTTATAATGACTTCAGCAAGGCCTTGACTCTGTTAATCATACTCTGCTTTTATATAAATTAAACGCATTTGGCATCCCCAGCGTTTTGCTAGATTGGATGTTTAATATCTTTCTAATCGTACACAAAAGTCCTCTTTAAGTTTCATTTCTAAGACCATCCAAGTGACCTCTGGAGTACCTCAGGGTAGTCATTTGGTCATTGCTATTCACTCTTTTTATAAATGATCTTCCATTGGTAGTGTCACATTCTCGGGTGCTTATGTAAGCGGATGATGTCAAGCTTTACCTCAGTTTTAAAGACATATCGTCTTCTTGCCTGCTTCAATCCGATCTAATGATCTTCAGAGTTGGTGTGAAACCAACCTATTAAACATTAACGCACTAAATGTAAAGTTATGTCTTGTTATAGATGCATTCCATACTTAGCAACTTATTATCTTAACGACACAGCCTTAGAGCGATAGATATTATCAATGATTTAGGTGTTCTTATGGACCATAAATTAACTTTTAATCCTCATATATTCTGCTACAGTTAGTAAAGCTATGAATGTTCTTGGGTTTGTGAAACGATGGTCAAAAGAGTTGACGATCCGTACACAACCAAAATGCTGTATACTTCTTTAATCCGTCCTATCTTAGAGTACGGATCTTGCATATGGTCACCTCAATATGAGACGCACCAAAGTAAAATTGAATCTGTTCAAAAGCAATTTCTGCTTTCGCTCTTAGCGGTCTAAATTGGGATCGCAATGTCAATTTGCCGTAGAGTAATGCTTGGTGCTATCTTTATTCATAAACTTTTATAGGTGAAATAGACTCTCCTGAGCTATTGAACCAGTTAAACCTACCTGTAACCGTAGACCTACTGGAAATTTTATTCCTCTATCCTTAAAACACTGTAGTTCTAACTATTCTTTGCATGAACCTTTTCGAGTCCTATGTTCTGACTACAATCTCTGTATCCCGTAATCAGATCAGAAGCATCTCTTTCCCTTGTGAAAACTTCTATTTTAGCACATTTAGCTCGTAATTAGCTGTAGTTAATCATATTTTTAATTGTTTGTCCGTTTTATTTGTATTTGTCCACGCGATCGTGCCGTCCGATATGCGGCTGCGCCCCACGGTCGGTCGGGCGGGAGGTGGACAGCGCTCTGCTTGGGCTCGCGCGAAACAGGTGCCGTATGGGCCACTTGAACGTACTTCGCATTGTTAACGCATCGTTAACGTCCAGACAATAAGGCATGTCCACTAACACAAGTTGGTATAGATCTTTGTTTTTAACGTGGTTTCCACTATTAGGCATGCCCACAACTAAAATTTTAAGGTAAGTTTATGCCTCACATAGCTTACAAATGAAATTGGTATCAGCTAAGGTATATAGGCTTTCCAAGCACTTAGTGCAAAGAACCTAATACATTATTGCAACTAAAATAATTAGTCTTAGATGTCCGGCCTGAGCAATGCAGGCAAGTATTTAGTACTGCATTACTGCAGTTAATTAATTTATTAACCATCTGATTTTTGAAAACAGTTTCAGATGTTAAATTTTCAAGTGCCATACCCATGATATAGCATTTGGCATATTGTAGTATAAAAATGCTCGGAATGAACCAACGGAACATGTTTAAAATATTTAAGTGAATGAATAATTCGGGCTTGGATGTTTCCCCAAAGAGATCCAAAGGTGAATTCTATTTATCTTTATTCAGAAATAAAACATAGAAATGATTCTCATAACAATGAGGAATTATTATTATTCAAATGATGTTTTAATGCATTTTCAATAATAGTCTAATTTGAAAATGCAGCATTTTCATATGATATGGTAACCCGATCCTGATCAAATTTGGCATAGTCGTTTATATGTGTAATTAACTCACCAATATTTCACGACAGTAGCTCAGAAAATAACGAAGTTATTAAGAAAAGTCACTGTTCGTGACTTTGCCATTTGTATGGGAGCTATATGATATAGTGATCCGATCCGGCTGAATCCGAGATATACAACGCCTGCAGTATATACAAGCCTACATGCAAAATTTCTGCTCTTTAGCTCTTACGGTCTAGGAGGAGTTCGCGTTGATCCAGACGGACGGACGGACATGGCTATTTGAACTCGTCTCGTCGTGCTGATCAAGAATATATTACTTTATATGGTCGAAGATGCTTCCTTCTATGCGTTGCACACTTTTGACCAAAATTAATAT
This sequence comes from Drosophila willistoni, assembly GCF_018902025.1. Lineage (NCBI taxonomy): Eukaryota > Metazoa > Arthropoda > Insecta > Diptera > Drosophilidae > Drosophila > Drosophila willistoni. The sequence goes on along the minus strand of NW_025814183.1, from coordinate 219,387 downwards.
ACCCTTTTTTTGCTAAATGCTATGCCCTGCTATAGTTTTTGCGTTTAAAAAACCTAGAGCAATAGCAATAGCAAAAAATGAAACGAATTTTTATACGTAGCCGTAGCCGTAGTGCAAAACCTAGAGCGAGATGAAAGCAGATGAAAAAATTTTTTTTTTGTTACTACCGCTCTCATTATATTCATTTTTGATATTTCTACGTAAAATGAATAATTTTGTTTAATAATAATGTTGATTAAACTAGTAAGAAAATAGGAATAAGAACCTCTAAAACACAATAATAATTTAAGTTTATTTGAGAATGAGCGAAATGAAGATTTCGGAAAAACTAACTTAAACATATGTATATTAGAGCTGGCGGAAGATCGATGTTATATCGATGTATCGATGTTTCAATTTGAAAATGAATCATCGATGTTCGTAGGCCGATGTTCGATGTTTTCGCAAATTTTGTACCATCACTTAGTAACTGCACGTGGAACGGAAGTGGTAAGTAAGAAACTTTTATGCATTAATAAACTTTTCTACTTAAAAAAAAAAAAAAATCAAAAATTTTTCTTACCGTTTCCTTGCAATTTATAATATTCAAGATAACAGCCAACCTTTTAATGATCTCTTGACTAACACCTGTTATAAAAGATGCCACTTCATCATTTTCAAAAAATCTCCTTGAAGTATTTCCATCATTCGTATTTCCGTATCCGTACTTTGGGCAGTCAACTTTCAGTCCCAGCTTGCGAGAGAATTCAGCTTGTATAATCTCCTTCCTGCTCTGAATATCCTCACGAGATGTTTTATCCGTTTTTGTTTCTCCTGTTTTTGTAAAATCCATACACTTTATTCTGCAATGCAACGGAGAAATTCCATATTCGTAGCAGTTTTCTCACTTGTTGAATCGTCTAAGTTCTGAAATTCTTTTTGAGTTTTTTTGGCAAATTGGACACCTTAACGTTGAGGAAGTGTTTGTAATTTCTTTTAACACTTTTCCATCAATCATTGTCAGGAAAAACTCAAAGTTAACCGTAAGTGTTTTTCCACTCTTGGTTTGGAAAACAGCAGGTTTCAGTTGGCTTATTTGATTTTTTATGTCGCCAACAGTTGATTTGATTAATTCCGAGGACTCCTTTGCATATTTGAATAACAAAGGCCGACAATAGTGGGTCGATGACGGTCGAAGATTTCTCCAATGTTCAGAACTTTCACTTCTTAGGCGCAAAGGAACTACAGAAGCCATGAACATATTTTCATCAGAAATAGCTTCGTCTTCTGTGTGTATAATCTGCTTGTAGGCGCTTTGTCCAGATGATCCATCACATCCCCATTTGTTGAGTAATGTCAAATTTTCGGGAAGAAGATCCACCTCTCCATCAGGCATACTTTCAACAAGACGTCTCGCAGTGTGATTCATTAAATCCTGGAGTTTTATTTCTACAGATACCTCTGTTATAATTTTATTTGCCGGTACTGCTTCCTTCTTGGCGAATCCAATTTTTTTGTATCCGGGAAGAACGTCGACTTTATGACTTTTTAAGGAACTCTTTAAAATTTCGTACTTCTCCTTCGTCAATCCTAGGTCCATAAATAAGGAAAACGCCTCTTCCTCAGTGTACTTAGTGGGGACTAAGTTTGGTGGGGTTGGAATACTTTCCTTAATCCTATGTAGTCGAATAGGACTGGCGATCTGTACTGCTTTCGTAATGCTCGCCTTTGCCATCTCTTGTTCCTTTTCATACTTTGAAGAAAGTGCTTCTGAAAGATGCTCCGTTGTAATGCTTTCAGTAGCAACCTGAAGCTTTCGTTTCCTTGTAAACGTTGAACAATCTTCCACATCTTTATGCGGCCTTCCTCTTCCTCGCCTAGTTGATGGTTGATCATCTTCGTGCTCCGAATCTACGAATGTCGTATACTGCTCAAGCCAAACTTCATTTTTTTTTTACGAAATTTGCCAGATTTCTGCCGCTTGCGATCCATTTTCGCCTTAAGTTATTTTGTGTACATTTGATTTATAACTTAAGCTCCGTACTAGCGTTTTCGAATGAAACGCTCATCTCCTTTAGCAATCCCATTTCAAAATCGTTTAAGTTTTCACACTCTTTGAAAACTTTCAAAATCCTTTCATTCTTTAACAACATTTTTGCACAATTAAATAAAACTGTCTTGAATTATATTGACAAATACTATTCAGTCCTGATCTAAGGTGTTTCCACTTATGAAGTTAAAAATAAACTGTCGCAAACGAGAGGAATAAGTAGCTCTTTATGTTATATTTTTTTAATTAACTAGGTAGAACGAAAAATCGGTATTACCCTTTTTGTATTAATTAGGTAAACAACTTAATATTTACATCCAATTAGGTAAACGGAAATAAAAACGACCAACCCACAAATAGGACAAACTTTTCATCAACTTAAATAACATTTACCTGTCTTGTCATTTTTTCCAAAGCAGGTAATTAGCAACTTATCATTGTAGAAAGGCATATATGTAAACAGGTAGTATTTGCAAAACAGCATTACGCAATGTTATCATTTAAATACAAAGAAGCTACAGGCCAATACGCATGCGCTCTTCTTCTTCCTTATACCTGCAGCGCATTTTTTAGGCTAGGTTGCCTTAGTTTTATGGCTTACGCATCGCTGTCGCAGGTCTCCGCATATTGGGACTATATACATCTGATAGGTAAATATTTTACCTACCTAGTGTATATTATTGATACTCGTTGAGTCTTGCTAGTTTTATTCCATCAAAGTTCAAAAAATGCCAATATTTAGTACATTTTTTAAACGCTTCTAATTCAATAACTATTTAAGTAATTATTAAAATTTATGAAACATGCTATTAATAAAGAACATACTTTTCAGATAAATCCAAAATCGATTGTTGAAATCGCCCAATATTCAGTTTTAAAGTTGCAATTTTTTTTTTTTCAAAAATTAGCATTTTTCCTTTTCACTAAAAATGTCTCAACTTTGGGCGCCTCTAGCACCCATGAATCTCAACCGATTTCAAAAATTTTTCGGATTCATAATCTCTAAAGTATTTCCTATCGATTGCATATATCATTTTTGCCAAACGCGATCATGAAAAAACGTATTTTTGCAACGCTATCCGAGCAGAGGCCCAACTGTGCGTCGCTTTGTACTTTTCGTTTTTTTGTTCATTCGCGATTGAGTTTCGTAGGGTCAGGATCTGTTGATTTTTTTCAAATTCAGTGTATACAGTAATAAAGGTAAGTTTTATTAAAATATTATGAAGTTTTCATTCCCTAATCAATTTTGTTCTTTTCAGAATCCATCCAAAATTCGATTCCGGATGAGCCGACGTGCTAAGAAATTGATTAAGCAAGCGTTTTTTGTAATTTAATAAGTCATTCAGGAATCAACCAATTTTGCCAATTTTTTTTTTTTAATATTCGTTATGGCCCAAGGAAGGTTTGTTTTTCCAAAAAAAAGCTAATTTTCAGTTTAACCAATTAACTAAAGGCGTTTTAAAATGAATGAATAAAATGAATTCAAATAACGAACCAGTGTTGTACAACGTATACCTTTAACGTATAGTGTTGTATAACATATAGCTTTAATATACCAGTGGTGCTGCCATACATTTAATGACTGATGTATTGTTTATATGGCATTCGTTGCCAGATCATTGCATTCGTGACTGTTATATGTCAATTTTTTGCGTTCAATAAGAAAAGTGAGGTTAGAATATTATATAATTAAGTGAATTGTATATAAACCACATTGAAAATGCCACTTCCAAGACGTTCAAATACTGGTAGACGAACACGAAACGCCATAGTTGTTAGAGAATTTCGTAGACGTAATGCGAACACGGTTGACAACAACATGGAATTATGATAGCACAATTGATTATAGCATATAATCCAATATTGGACAAAAGAATAAAGAATGTGTGCATTGCAGAGCATTGAAATTTATGAACGAAACGCCTGCCATGTGCTGTGCTTCTAGAAAAGTTAAATTGCCTGCATTAGAACCTCCACCAGACCCTTTGCACTCATTAATTTATGGCAATTCACAAGCGTCAAAGGAGTTTTTGAAAAATATTCAAACTTACAATTTGTGCTTTCAAATGACATCTTTTGGGGCTAAAAATATTATAAGAGATGGGTTTTATGCCGACCTTTAAGGTAATTACTTCTTCAAGGTCAGATATACCATAGGGCTGGGTCACTGTTGCCACTCCCAGATGCTGACCATCAGTTTTTACAAATATATTGCATTGGTGATGTTGATAGAGAATTGAACCAGCGTTGTGCAATCGCTACAAATGTTAGAAGAGAAATCTTGAGTGAGCTGCAAAGATTTTTCCATCAGCACAATGAATTGGTCAAATTATTCTAGAATGCACTGGATCAGATGCCCACCGATGACTATAAAACCATAATACGTGCTGACAGAAAACCACTCGGACAACATGGCAGGCGATTTAATGCACCAACAATCGATGAAGTTGCAATCGTAATAGTTGGAGAACAATTTCATCAAAGAGATATTGTTTTGCATCGTAGGAATGAGCAACTAAATCGTATTTCTGAACTCCATCGTTGTTATGACGCATTACAATACCCGATTTTGTTCTGGAGAGGAGATGACGGGTATCATATCAATATACCAATGATAAATGCAATAACTGGTATAAAAAATTACGATCAGTATCAACCAAAATAGTAATTCTTATAATTCTTAGGTCAGGAAACAACGAAAAAAGTTAGTGCGATGAATTTTTATTCGTATCAAGATGACAATTACATTTTAAGATGCAATAAACTTTTACATCAATATATTGTGGACATGTATGCTAAAGTCGAGAGCGAACGATTGAATTTCATCCGTCATAATCAAGCCAGAATGAGATCTGAAGAATACGTACATTTACGTGATGCACTATTGAATGATGTGGATGTACATGAAATTGGACGTTTCACAATATTACCATCGTCACATATCGGTAGCCCACGACATATGCACGAGTATACCCAAGATGCAATGACATATGTTCGTCAATACGGCCAGATCTGTTCATCACAATTTCTTGCAACCCTAAATGGACTGAACTGTATGAATACTTAGTTAATGGTCATGTGCCAACAGATCGACACGATTTAACAGCTCGCATATTCTACCAAAAATTGAAAAAGTTAATGGATTTCATTGTCTAGCTTCGTGTGTTTGGAGAAGTGCGCTGCCATATGTATCGAATTGAATGGCAAAAAAGGGGTTTGCCGCACGCTCACATTTTGATATGGTTGGTACGGAAGTTAACACCAGATGTGATTGATAGTGTTATATCGGCCGAAATTCCAGATCCAAGCATCGATCCACAATCATTCGCTGTTGTCACTAAAAATATGATACACGGTCCCTGTGGTGAAATCAATCCAAATTCACCATGTATAATAGACGGCAAGTGCTCAAAACGATTTCCAAAGCAATTAATTGCTGAAACGATACACGGTAATGATGGATATCCATTATATCGTCGACGATCAGCACAAGATAATGGTAAACCAATATATGCACCTGGCCCTGATGGAATACCAGGCTGCGTATTAAGGTTTTGCGCGGAGGCCCTATGTAAGCCAATACTTAAGTTGTTTACACTGTCCGTCACATCTTCCGCCTTCCCGCCTATCTGGAAGGAATCATATATTATTCCTCTTCATAAAAAGAGGAAGAAGTCCGAAGCCTCCAATTATAGGGGTATTTCTAAATTGTCTGCCATACCCAAAGCATTTGAGAAAATAATAACATCTCAATTGCAGCATTTTTGTAGCTCAATCATTTCGTCATCCCAACATGGGTTTAAAAAACGTAGATCGACAACTTCTAACCTATTAGAATATACATCTCACTCGGTCAAAGGATTCAAGACTGCCGTGCAAACTGACGTCATTTATAATGACTTCAGCAAGGCCTTTGACTCTGTTAATCATACTCTGCTTTTATATAAATTAAACGCATTTGGCATCCCCAGCGTTTTGCTAGATTGGATTGTTTAATATCTTTCTAATCGTACACATAAGGTCCTCTTTAAGTCTTCATTTTCTAAGACCATCCAAGTGACCTCTGGAGTACCTCAGGGTAGTCATTTGGGTCCATTGCTATTCACTCTTTTTATAAATGATCTTCCATTGGTAGTGTCACATTCTCGGGTGCTTATGTAAGCGGATGATGTCAAGCTTTACCTCAGTTTTAAAGACATATCGTCTTCTTGCCTGCTTCAATCCGATCTTAATGATCTTCAGAGTTGGTGTGAAACCAACCTATTAAACATTAACGGCACTAAATGTAAAGTTATGTCTTGTTATAGATGCATTCCATACTTAGCAACTTATTATCTTAACGACACAGCCTTAGAGCAGTTAGATATTATTAATGATTTAGGTGTTCTTATGGGCCATAAATCAACTTTTAATCCTCATATTTCTGCTACAGTTAGTAAAGCTATGAATGTTCTTGGGTTTGTGAAACGATGGTCAAAAGAGTTTGACGATCCGTACACAACCAAAATGCTGTATACTTCTTTAATCCGTCCTATCTTAGAGTACGGATCTTGCATATGGTCACCTCAATATGAGACGCACCAAAGTAAAATTGAATCTGTTCAAAAGCAATTTCTGCTTTTCGCTCTTCGCGGTCTAAATTGGGATCGCAATGTCAATTTGCCGTAGAGTAATGCTTGGTGCTATCTTTATTCATAAACTTTTTATAGGTGAAATAGACTCTCCTGAGCTATTGAACCAGTTAAACCTACCTGTAACCCGTAGACCTACTGGAAATTTTATTCCTCTATCCTTAAAACACTGTAGTTCTAACTATTCTTTGCATGAACCTTTTCGAGTCCTATGTTCTGACTACAATCTTCTGTATCCCGTAATCAGATCAGAAGCATCTCTTTCCCTTGTGAAAACTTCTATTTAGCACATTTAGCTCGTAATTAGCTGTAGTTAATCATATTTTTAATTGTTTGTCCGTTTTATTTGTATTTGTCCACGCGATCGTGCCGTCCGATATGCGGCTGCGCCCCACGGTCGGTCGGGCGGGAGGTGGACAGCGCTCTGCTTGGGCTCGCGCGAAACAGGTGCCGTATGGGCCACTTGAACGTACTTCGCATTGTTAACGCATCGTTAACGTCCAGACAATAAGGCATGTCCACTAACACAAGTTGGTATAGATCTTTGTTTTTTAACGTGGTTTCCACTATTAGGCATGCCCACAACTAAATTTTAAGGTAAGTTTATGCCTCACATAGCTTACAAATGAAATTGGTATCAGCTAAGGTATATAGGCTTTCCAAGCACTTAGTGCAAAGAAACCTAATACATTTATTGCAACTAAAATAATTAGTCTTAGATGTCCGGCCTGAGCAATGCAGGCAAGTATTTAGTACTGCATTACTGCAGTTAATTAATTTATTAACCATCTGATTTTTGAAAACAGTTGCAGATGTTAAATTTTCAAGTGCCATACCCATGATATAGCATTTGGCATATTGTAGTATAAAAATGCTCGGAATGAACCAACGGAACATGTTTAAAATATTTAAGTGAATGAATAATTCGGGCTTGGATGTTTCCCCAAAGAGATCCAAAGGTGAATTCTAATTTATCTTTATTCAGAAATAAAACATAGAAATGATTCTCATAACAATGAGGAATTATTATTATTTCAAATGATGTTTTTAATGCATTTTCAATAATAGTCTAATTTGAAAATGCAGCATTTTTCATATGATATGGTAACCCGATCCTGATCAAATTTGGCATAGTCGTTTATATGTGTAATTAACTCACCAATATTTCACGACAGTAGCTCAGAAAATAACGAAGTTATTAAGAAAAGTCACTGTTCGTGACTTTGCCATTTGTATGGGAGCTATATGATATAGTGATCCGATCCGGCTGAATCCGAGATATACAACGCCTGCAGTATATACAAGCCTACATGCAAAATTTCTGTTCTTTAGCTATTACGGTCTAGGAGGAGTTCGCGTTGATCCAGACGGACGGACGGACGGACGGACATGGCTATTTGAACTCGTCTCGTCGTGCTGATCAAGAATATATATACTTTATATGGTCGAAGATGCTTCCTTCTATGCGTTGCACACTTTTGACCAAAATTAATATACCCTTTTTTTGCTAAATGCTATGCCCTGCTATAGTTTTTGCGTTTAAAAAACCTAGAGCAATAGCAATAGCAAAAAATGAAACGAATTTTTATACGTAGCCGTAGCCGTAGTGCAAAACCTAGAGCGTCAATGTTATATGTTAATTTTTTGCGTTCAATAAGAAAAGTGAGGTTAGAATATTATATAATTAAGTGAATTGTATATAAACCACATTGAAAATGCCACTTCCAAGACGTTCAAATACTGGTAGACGAACACGAAACGCCATAGTTGTTAGAGAATTTCGTAGTCGTAATGCGAACACGGTTGACAACAACATGGAATTATGATAGCACAATTGATTATAGCATATAATCCAATATTGGACAAAAGAATAAAGAATGTGTGCATTGCAGAGCATTGAAATTTATGAACGAAACGCCTGCCATGTGCTGTGCTTCTAGAAAAGTTAAATTGCCTGCATTAGAACCTCCACCAGACCCTTTGCACTCATTAATTTATGGCAATTCACAAGCGTCAAAGGAGTTTTTGAAAAATATTCAAACTTACAATTCGTGCTTTCAAATGACATCTTTTGGGGCTAAAAATATTATAAGAGATGGATTTATGCCGACCTTTAAGGTAATTACTTCTTCAAGGTCAGATATACCATAGGGCTGGGTCACTGTTGCCACTCCCAGATGCTGACCATCAGTTTTTACAAATATATTGCATTGGTGATGTTGATAGAGAATTGAACCAGCGTTGTGCAATCGCTACAAATGTTAGAAGAGAAATCTTGAGTGAGCTGCAAAGATTTTTCCATCAGCACAATGAATTGGTCAAATTATTCTAGAATGCACTGGATCAGATGCCCACCGATGACTATAAAATCATAATACGTGCTGACAGAACACCACTCGGACAACATGGCAGGCGATTTAATGCACCAACAATCGATGAAGTTGCAATCGTAATAGTTGGAGAACAATTTCATCAAAGAGATATTGTTTTGCATCGTAGGAATGAGCAACTAAATCGTATTTCTGAACTCCATCGTTGTTATGACGCATTACAATACCCGATTTTGTTCTGGAGAGGAGATGACGGGTATCATATCAATATACCAATGATAAATGCAATAACTGGTATAAAAAATTACGATCAGTATCAACCAAAATAGTAATTCTTATAATTCTTAGGTCAGGAAACAACGAAAAAAGTTAGTGCGATGAATTTTTATTCGTATCAAGATGACAATTACATTTTAAGATGCAATAAACTTTTTCATCAATATATTGTGGACATGTATGCTAAAGTCGAGAGCGAACGATTGAATTTCATCTGTCATAATCAAGCCAGAATGAGATCTGAAGAATACGTACATTTACGTGATGCACTATTGAATGATGTGGATGTACATGAAATTGGACGTTTCACAATATTACCATCGTCACATATCGGTAGCCCACGACATATGCACGAGTATACCCAAGATGCAATGACATATGTTCGTCAATACGGCCAGATCTGTTCATCACAATTTCTTGCAACCCTAAATGGACTGAAGTGTATGAATACTTAGTTAATGGTCATGTGCCAACAGATCGACACGATTTAACAGCTCGCATATTCTACCAAAAATTGAAAAAGTTAATGGATTTCATTGTCAAGCTTCGTGTGTTTGGAGAAGTGCGCTGCCATATGTATCGAATTGAATGGCAAAAAAGGGGTTTGCCGCACGCTCACATTTTGATATGGTTGGTACGGAAGTTAACACCAGATGTGATTGATAGTGTTATATCGGCCGAAATTCCAGATCCAAGCATCGATCCACAATCATTCGCTGTTGTCACTAAAAATATGATACACGGTCCCTGTGGTGAAATCAATCCAAATTCACCATGTATAATAGACGGCAAGTGCTCAAAACGATTTCCAAAGCAATTAATTGCTGAAACGATACACGGTAATGATGGATATCCATTATACAGACATGTTCAAAAGTATTTGAGCAACGTATTTTTTTTCGCAATTTGCACTTTAACGGATTTTGTTGTTGTTGTTGTAAGTCTGATATGCAAAAGATGCACACCGTTAGAAAGTTTAGTCTGTCTAGAAGCAAATGAAAGAAGAAAGGAAAAAGATAACGGTACATATGACAAAACTAAAGCAAACCAAAGATTACCGCTCTCTTTTCAAAATTATTTGAGCACATTTTATGAGTGTCATAATTATTTGAGCAGTGCAAAAGTAACATTTATTCTTTGATTGGCGTCCGCAAAGTGCAGTCATATTAATTTGCTGATGTCTCAAAATTAAAATGGTGAAAACCAAAGAACTTTCCGTTGAGGTTCGATCGGAGATCGTAACAAAATTCAAGGGTGGAACCTCCGCATCGGCCTTGGCAAAGATGTACAAAATTTCACGTAATACTGTGTACTATTTGAACAAAAAAAAAGATAACCAAGGAGATTTGAACAATTTAGAAAGATCTGGACAAAAACGTGCACTTGATCCGAGGCAATGCAGACGAATATTGGGAGAAATTGCAGAGAATCCATCAATAAGTCCTGTAAAAGTCGCAGCGGCTTCAGAAAATTTAATTGATAAGAAAGTCAGCAGCTCCACTATCTATCGCAGGATGAAAGAAATTAATATAAAAACGTACATGGTCCGGAAGATTGTTGACATTAGCCCAGCAAATAAAGTAAAACGACTGGAGTTTGCTTTAAAATACATACAAAAGCCTGTAGAGTTTTGGCACAATGTATTGTAGACGGATGAGGCGGCTTTTAAATATCAAGGCTCATATGGAAAGCGATTTATGCACCTTCGAAGGAGTCAAAAGCACAAGGCTGTGCAGCCCTTGAACAAATTTGGAGGAGGTACCGTAATGTTTTGGGGATGTGTCTGCTACTACGGGTTTGGAGACCTTACACCAATCAAAGGGACCTTAAACCAAACGGGATATATCGATATATTAAATGACCATGCTTTTCCTTCTGGCAGCCGACTTTTTCCAACCACCGACTGGATGCTACAACAAGACAACGCGCCATGTCACAAAGGATGGATTCCAACCGAATTCTTAAGGGGCGCAGGTCAGGCTGTGCTGGAATGGCCACCACAGAGCCCAGACATTAATATTACTGAAAATGTGTGGGCTTTTATAAAGCATCATCGGACAATAGATCCAAATCGGAATCGCGAGGGTACAATAAAGGAGATTCAAAACATTTGGTCAACATTGACCCTGGAATTTGCGCGGAATCTCGTAAACTCTATTCCTGCTCGACTGCAGGAAGTTATCGCTGTTAAAGGCGATGTTACACGTTTCTAGTTTTTTCTTAAATATTTTGTTTAATAGTTATAAACTTTATTGAATAGTTATAAAATAAATTTGTTTAAAAATTGTTAATAAAAGACTAAGAAAAATCAAATTAATTTTTGCTCAAATAATTATGACACTCATAAAATGTGCTCAAATAATTTTGAAAAGAGAGCGGTAATCTTTGGTTTGCTTTAGTTTTGTCATATGTACGGTTATCTTTTTCCTTTCTTCTTTCATTTGCTTCTAGACAAACTAAACTTTCTAACGGTGTGCATCTTTTGCATATCAGACTTACAACAACAACAACAAAATCCGTTAAAGTGCAAATTGCAAAAAAAATTACGTTGCTCAATTACTTTTGAACATGTCTGTATCGTCGACGATCAGCACAAGATAATGGTAAAACAACTACTATTAAAATCAGAAGATTTTGAAATTGATAATCGTTGGATAGTGCCGTATTCACCGCTGTTATCAAAAATTTTCAATGCCCACATATGTAAATGTCGAATGCTCCAATTCAGTAAAATCTATAAAGTACGTTTGCAAATATATAAATAAAGGAAGCGACATGGCTGTTTTCGGAGTGGCTGCTGAAAATACAAATGATGAAATTTTGCAGTACCAAATGGGAAGATATATTAGTACGAACGAAGCTATTTGGCGAATTTTATCATTCCCAATACAAGATAGACACCCTGTTCTTATACATTTAGCAGTACATCTTGAAAATGGCCAACGTGTTTATTTTAATGATGGAAATGCTGCACAAAGAGTATTAGAGCCTCCAGCAACTACACTAACAGATTTTTTCAAATTATATGAAACGGATGAATTTGCAAGAACCCTATTATATGCGGAAGTACAACGATATTTTACTTGGAATGCAACAACAAAAAAATTTCAACGACGAAGAAGAGGAAATCCTGTGGATGGTTACCAAGGTGTTTTTTTAACGGATACTTTAGGCCGTATTTATACAATAAGTCCAAAAAATGTTGAATGCTTTTTTTTACGATTGTTGTTGGTGAACGTACGTGGGCCACAGTCATTTCAGAATTTAAGAACTGTTGATGGTGATTTATGTGCAACATAACGTGATGCATGTCAACGGTTGCGTTTACTTAAAGATGATTCACATTGGGATACTACGCTTAGTGAGGCATCAGTTTCAGCTCATCCAAATCAAATACGTATGTTATTTGCAATAATAATATCAACTTGCAATCCATCGAACCCACTTGAATTGTGGAATAAATATAAAGATTTCATGACTGATATTTTGATTCGACTTCGTTCGATTGATTCAGAATTGGATTATATATTAGAAATGTACGAGGCATTGATATTAATTGAAGATATTTGCCTCATGATTGCAAATAAAGCATTACAGCATTTAGGCATGATCGCACCTAATCGTCCAATGCAAGATTTATTTGAACGAGAATTGCAACGCGAACAACATTTCCAATGTGATGAATTGCGTGCGTTTGTGCAAACACACATTCCACAATTGAATGTTCAACAAAAAAAAGGAAAAGGTGGAATTATGCAAGCTGTCATAAACAACAATCATGGTTTATATTTTTTGGACGCTCCTGGTGGCACTGGAAAGACATTTCTCATATCATTGATCTTAGCAACAATTAGATCCGAACGCAAAATTGCATTGGCACTTGCTTCTTCTGGAATTGCAGCTACATTATTGGATGGGGGCCGAACTGCACATTCCATTCCAAATTGCCATTAAACATGCTAACAGTTGAGACTCCAACGTGTAATATTTCAAGAAATTCAGGAATGGCAAAAGTCTTGCAACAAGCAGCAATTATTTTATGGGATGAATGTCCGATGGCCCATAAAAAATCTTTGCAAGCATTGAATCAAACATTACAGGATCTACGGGGCAATCAAGAATTTTTTGGACGTGCATTAATATTGCTATCTGGTGATTTTCGACAAACGCTGCCCGTCATTCCCAGATCAACTCCAGCTGATGAAATTAATGCATGTTTGAAAAGTTCATTTTTTTGGAGAAATGTTCAAAAGTTATCGCTTGACATAAATATGCGTGTGCGTCTTCAAAATAATCCAGCAGCACGTGAGTTTTCGGAGCAACTTCTTCAGATTGGCGATGGCGAAATTGAACGGGATTTAAATGGCTTTATCACGTTACCAAACAACTTTTGCATAATGTTGCCATCAAAAGAAGAACTAATTGATCACGTGTTTTCAAACATAGTTCAAAACTATACAAATCAGAATTGGCTGAGGGAACGCGCAATTTTAGCACCAACGAACTCAAATGTGATTGAAATAAATGATCAAATTCAACAGAAATTACCAGGTGACATAATATCATACAAGTCAATCGATACTGCTACAACAGAAGAAGACGCAGTAAATTATCCTGTGGAATTTCTAAATTCTTTGGATCTACCCGGTATGCCACCACATATTTTAAAATTGAAAGTGGGAAATATCAACGCACCAAAACTTTGCAATGCAACAAGACTTTGTATAAAAAAATTAATGCCTAATTAATTCAAAGCAATAATTCTAACTGGCAAAGAAAGAGGAGAAGTTGTATTAATACCAAGGATTCCATTGATATCAACTGACATGCCATTCGAATTGAAACGTCTTTAATTTCCAGTGCGTTTATCATTTGCAATGACCATAAATAAAGCGCAAGGACAAACCCTTCAAGTGTGTGGGGTAAATTTAGAAGAGCCGTGCTTTTCTCACGGACAATTATACGTGGCATGTTCCAGGGTGGGAGCACCAAATAATTTGTTTATTTACCTGGAAACAAAACAAAAAATATTGTATACTCAATAGTATTAAACTAAGTTAAGTGCGTAGCAAAAAATTTGAAAATTGCCACGTCGAACATTTGATGGATGAACTAAACATTTAATTCGCCAGCAAGTAAAAAAGGGGGCAGAGCAACGCTTGCCGGGCCAGCTAGTGTAAATATAAATATTTCAACTTAATTTAATATGTTAAAGAATAGAAATAAAGAAATTAAAATAAATATGCTATTAAATAAAAACTAATGCATATTAAAAAAGCAAATCAAATCAAGTTTTTATTTATTTTTGGGAAAATGCGGAAATATTTCATCGACAATGTCGCCGCAATGTCGATTGTAAATCCGAGCTATAATTTCGCTGAGACATTCCGGCGAAATGTCGCCGCAAGTTCCGTTGAACGCACGAGCAATGTTTTTGCTCGATTTTTCGGCGACATGTCGCCGCAAGTTCCTTTGTACATACGAGCGACTTGGTTCTTCGTCTTCGGCGAAATTTCGAAAATTCGAGAGAATGTCCGAGGCGCTAGGACACACAATGCTAAATGTCGCCGCAAATTTGTATGGCATGTCCCCTGAAATTCCGAGGCGACATCTGACAAATCGCCTCGGATTTTCAGAGGAATTTGCGGCGACCGGTACTGAAGGGGCATCAATCGCGTGTGTTTACCCATACATACACAAAAGACAATTTGCTTTATTTAACTCAAGCAATCGATCATTTAATACTTATGAAAGCAAATAAAAAAGTACACCCTATAAATTTGGGAAGAGAAGCATTTGGTGAATTGAATCATTTGTATGTGGAATATTCCAGAATGACAATTATGACATTTGATTATATTCTAATTAAAATTGAGCCAGTTATTATTCAAAATTGGACTAATTTTAATAAAACGCCAATTATATGTGCTGAAAGGCTAATTGTAACTGTTTGTGGAGGGGCGGAAGGACCCGACTAAGCCTGAAATGGTTGGCGGGTGCCAATATCTTCAGGGTCTCGTACGTGAGTGATTAATGCAATTAAAACGCGCGAGAACTTCGTTTAAGATTAATTCTGGTTTATTTCTATTTATGTTACATGTTAGATGTCCCGACACACACGAGAATGTTTCGGGTTGAAAACAGGTATATTATCGAAAAGCAATGAAAGAACGGGTGTTCGGGTTAGATGTTCGTACTGGATTGAATATGGCGATTTACAGAAGAACCCTTCGTCACCCTCCTCAGTGTGACCGAATTCGGTTTTGGAAAAAACCCTACCCCTCACTCTCTGCTGTTCACCCGGTGGCGTGAACATACCGCCCCCCCTTGCAACAAGTTGCAATTGCCTCGCTGGACATGTCTAAGGATGGGGGATGGCAGCGTTCTGGATCGCCAAGACACGGGTGGAGATGGAGGGGGAACTTTGGATGCAGATGGAGTAGGCGGCACGATGGCTGATGACCTCTGGATAGAAGTCCGAATGAAAGGCGGGTGCCTTTCGGGTCTTTGCTCTTTGGGTTGGATGTAGGCGACAGAGCTGTCGATGTGCAAGAGCGTGTGGTGTTGCTTGCCACATCGATGGCATCCTGCTGTGCTCCTGCAGGAACCATTGGAATGCTCATGAGCCAAACAGTTCGGGCAGTATCCGTTGCTCAAGACTACCCGTAGCCTGTCGTCAGCTCGTAGTCCTCGAAACTGTCGGCACTGACGGAGCGCGTGTGCCCCTTGACAAACGCGGCACCTGAAGCAATTAGAACTGCGTTCTAAATCGGATGGTGCTGCTGTCCTTAGAGACATCTTCGGCCTGCTGGAGGAGGTGGACCGAGACCTTCTGGATTTTCCAGTAACGGATCCACAGAGAACCCATCCGAACATCGTCTCGATCCCCACGAAGGAATCACCAACATTCTTGATGATTCGTTCCCCAAGGATAGTGGGAAGGAGCTCGGCTCCAAGCACCAAATCCACAGGAGCTCTTTGGTGAAATTGCGGATCAGCGAGCGGAAGGTCAAGCGAATCCTGCTTCACCTTATTCGGGACGGCGCGGGACGGAAGTGCTTCAGCTACACTAGGCAGCACCACGGCGACTGCTTGGAACCGTCGCAGCGGTTCGTCAGGAGGAGAAATCTGTAAGCGGCACACTTTGTCGCCGCTACCAGCATCGCATTGCCCAATGCCGCGAATGCTAGTTGATACTTTGCAGCTTGGAGGATTAATCAATTCAAACATTCTTTGGGAAATAAAGGACGCTTCGGATCCCATATCAATCAAAGCGCGGATTGGAAACTGCTGGCCACGATGATGAATAGTTACCCTTGCAGTACCCAGGAGGCCAGTGTTGCGAGTGGAGGCAAAGTAACTACCCACGTTTACATGAGGGCTGCTGGAAGAATCGGAGGACGCAGGATTCGAGATTATACAAGCATCAGGTGCTGAGCTCTCTTGTACTTGAGCGGAAAAGGCCTGAGCTCGTGCCGTAGGTTTTCGGCTTACGGATGGAAAGGTCTGACCGCTAGAGCTTGGTTGAAGGACATCTGTGGCCTCTAGTACACGGTGGCGTTCAGTTAGGAATCGATTAAGGTCGTCCCAGGATGAGACGGCGGTCTTATTTGGAACGGACTGTTCCCACAACAGAAGGGTGGATTTGGGCATTTTGCTCGTACAGATTGCTATAAGAAGGATATCCCAATTGTCTGTACGAGCTCCGGAAAGCTCAAGACCGGTGAAGCAACCTTGAATTGAGGTCTGCAATTCTCTCAACGCTTTGCCAGACTCTTGTGTTACAGCTGGGATCTGTAGAAGCTGCTTAGCTTGGCTCATAATCAATAATCGATTATTTTCGTACCGCGCAGTGAGGTTATCCCACGCGGACTGGAACCCTTCATTGGTCAAGGGTGACCTAGAAACAATGGCTCTGGCTTCACCGCGAGTTTTGCAACTTAAGTGGTAAAGTTTCTCCACTTGTGTTAGGCTTGGATTATGGATAAAAATCGCGGTAAACAAATCACGGAATGTAGGCCAAGCCAGGCTGTCTCCGTTAAAGATTTCGACTTCGCACGGGGGAACTGTGTGGCTTTGATGGGTGGAATCGACGGAGAGCCTGACTGGTGGGGGAGCCATTTTTGTGGACAACTGCTCGATTCGCTCTCCAAACAAAGTCCCGCCTCGCACATACACCATATAACAATAATCATGTTTAGCTTTAATTGTAGCTATGTGCTTCGGACTATCGTCGTTCTTTTGAGCCGTCAAGGCTTTATAGCATCGTGAAAACTCTGCCTCGACTTTTGCCCAAAGTGACTTAAGCTGGTCTAAGTGTATTTTAATAGAGACGAGTGGCACATCGTCAGCTAAAGACTGGGCCTCGCGAGCCTCGAACGCCGTTAATGCCTCGCACACGGCAACAAAGTCGGAAAGAGACATCGTAGAGTGTCCTCTGGGCTATTACGAATCGAATGGCAACAAACGTGGACTTAGAGCTCTCAAGCGAGGAGATCGAAACGAAGCTGTAAGTGGACTGTATAATTTAAGGATAGAGGAGGAGTGAGAAGGAGAAATGTCTCCTCTTTTTAATGACCACAATGAGTAAGCAAAGATCGCATAAATGAAATTAGAAGGATTTATAATTTTCCTCGCAGTTGTGGGAATAATTATAAGGATATATAATCACTTGGATATTAAAATTTATACAATGTGGAAAAATGTTAAAATTTATAAGAGTATTTAAAAATATGGAAAAATTGAGATCAGTAGGATTGGGAGTGCCGATAACTTTTCAACGAAGGAAAAAAAACTTGGAATTAATTCATTAAACGGACAAGATCAATTTCATGGATCTGTGAGGAAAAGTTCAAAATGCACCAAGACAAGCAAAAATATTAATTCCATATAAATAAAAGGTTTTTATTTTTCTTTAGAAAATAGTTTGCGAATTAAATTCAATCAGTCGATTGAAATATTTTTGCACAATACGAAAATCACGAAGGAAAATATGGATGTCGTGACCGAGTCACGGCTTGGCTCAAGTGTCAGCACTGATGAGACTTGAGTGTCAGCACTGATCGGGAGTCAGCTGTTCTGCCGTGTTTTATGTTTTGTGAATTTAATTAATTGTAAATTGTTTAACGAAAATCACGATTTCCTGCTTTAATTATGTGGGTTTCGAATTATTAAATTACGGAAAGCCAATCGGAGTGGCTGCAATTAATTTTGTGTGGGTGAATTCAAATTGTATGTGGACATATGTATGTATGTACATATGTATGTACATATGAGAGTGGTTACCGCGGCAAAAATTAAATTGTATGTACATATGTATGGATGTAAAAATTATTTGACATAAATAATTTATGCCGATGGACTAATGATCAGCCCGTGAAGTGTACTTTACACTTTAAGTAAAGGTAAGTGGTACTTTATAAATTCATTCTCGATTATTAAACACCTTTACTTGCAGGTTAGAAAACAGCTGTTTTTACATGTATGTATGTATGTATGTATATGTGTGTATATACATACATATGTATTGCTATGCAATTGGACTTTTGGACAATCAGAATTTCGAAGAATGAAAAAAAAATGCACTTCCTAAACACAAAAATGATCGGGAAATACCATGTAACCCTTGGAACAGGTCAGGTATGTACATACAAGTATACAGAAGTGTGTAGGTCGCTATGGAAGAGCGGGAAACCTCACACTTTTGTAAGTTTGTAATGGGATATAATAAGAAATGTTGTACTTATCAGGAAGTCCGCCGATGCAAGCTGGAATAGCGGAAGGATATCCGGCTCGAAGGACCAATGTTTGTGGAGGGGCGGAAGGACCCGACTAAGCCTGAAATGGTTGGCGGGTGCCAATATCTTCAGGGTCTCGTACGTGAGTGATTAATGCAATTAAAACGCGCGAGAACTTCGTTTAAGATTAATTCTGGTTTATTTCTATTTATGTTACATGTTAGATGTCCCGACACACACGAGAATGTTTCGGGTTGAAAACAGGTATATTATCGAAAAGCAATGAAAGAACGGGTGTTCGGGTTAGATGTTCGTACTGGATTGAATATGGCGATTTACAGAAGCACCCTTCGTCACCCTCCTCAGTGTGACCGAATTCGGTTTTGGAAAAAACCCTACCCCTCACTCTCTGCTGTTCACCCGGTGGCGTGAACAGTAACGTTAAGGTAATTCGGCTATGCCGAAGTTTATATACCCTTGCAGTTCTTGGCAATAATAATTTGACATGCTCAAAATTTGTTTTCTGCAACTCAATTCATCAATATACAAACAAAACAATTTTACTCTTTATACTACAATTTGTTCTGCTTCTTCCCTCATTCCCAAAGCAAACCCTGCAGTACGCGTCTGCGGAGACTCCCCGTCGAGTTTGCGGGGACATGTCCGCTGTCTTGGGGGACATAGCGGCGACACGCTCATTTGAGTTGCGGCGATAATTTAACATTAGATGGCCTAGCAATAACCACAATCGGAACAACTGAGCGACAAAGTCGACGGTATGTCCGCGGATGGTTTAATTCTGCTCGGATAGCGTTGCAAAAATACGTTTTTTCATGATCGCGTTTGGCAAAAATTATATATGCAATCGATAGGAAATACTTCAGAGATTATGAATCCGAAAAATTTTTGAAATCGGTTGAGATTCATGGGTGCTAGAAAAGGAAAAAATTATAATTTTTAAAAAAAATCGCAACTTTAAAACTGAATATTGGGCGATTTCAACAATCGATCTTGGATTTATCTGAAAAGTATGTTCTTTTTAATAGCATGTTTCATAAATTTTAATAATTACTTAAATCGTTATTGAACTAGAAGCGTTTAAAAAATGTACTAAATATTGGCATTTTTTGAACTTTGATGGAATAAAACTAGCAAGACTCAACGAGTATCAATACCGGACTACATACACTAGGTAGGTGAAATATTTACCTATCATATGTATATAGCCCCAATATGCGGAGACCTGCGACAGCCATGCGTAAGCCATAAAACTAAGGCAACCTCGCCTAAAAAATGCGCTGCAGGTATAAGGAAGAAGAAGAGCGCATGCGTATTGGCCTGTAGCGTCTTTGTATTTAAATGATGCATAATGCGTAATGCTGTTTTGTAAATACTAACTGGTTATATATATGCCTTTCTACAATGTTAGATTGCTAATTACCTGATTTGGAAAAACTGACAAGACAGGTAAATGTTATTTAAGTTGATGAAAAATTTGTCCTAGTTGTAGGTTGGTCGTTTTTATTTCCGTTTACCTAATTGAATGTAAATATTAAGGTGTTTACCTAATTAATACAAAAAGGGTAATACCGATTTTTCGTTCTACCTAGTTAATTAAAAAAATATAATATAAAGAGCTAATTATTCCTCTCGTTTGCGACAGTTTATTTTTAACTTCATAAGTGTAATCATGGAAATACTTCAAGGAGTTTTTTTTTTTTAAATAATAAAATGACATATTTAATAACAGGGATAAGTCAAGAGATCATTAAAAGGTTGGCTGTTATCTTGAATGTTAAAAATTGCAAGGAAATGGAAAATGGTAAAAAATTTGCCGAATATACTTCAAAGACTGCTCATCTTTTGAGTGAATTGTATCCGCAAAAAAAAACTTACCCCAACGGTACATAAGATTTTGGCTCACGTAAAGGATTTAATAGAATTTCAGTGTTTACCAATTGGAGAGCTATCCGAAGAAGCACAGGAATGTAAAAACAAGGACTACAAAAGGATTAGATACACTAATACATTAAAAACTTCTCGTGTTAGACAAAATGAAGACCTTTTTAATATGCTAGCAACCTCTTCGGACCCACTTATTGCATCACTGAGGATTTGGAAAATAGCAACTATAGTCCCGAAATGTTGAGTTTATTAGATACTGATGTAAATATTGAAAATTATTTTGAAGAAAATCAGCCATCAATAGCAAATTTTAAAATTAACCTAAAAAAAAATTAAAAAAATTTTTTTTTTCTTTTCGTAATTATGTTAAAAAATCAAATTAAAACATTAAAAAATGTTACATAGTCGTCTAAAACAATGAAAAATTCCATTTGTGATTGAAAAAACCGGGTTTCGATCCATTTTTAAAGGAAAAACATGCTTGGAAATATTTTCTGACTTTGACCTTGAATATTACAGCACCACGAACACCCAGCACTTTTGAGAAAACATTTATTTTGAAGCTTAAGGTAATTTTTATTATATGCTTTTTAAACTTTTGAAATCGCTTTATTGGTTTAGACGCTATGATTTTTGCAATGCTAAATGCCAGAAGGCCCCACTGTGCGACGTCGGTATAGTCGACGATGCGGCGACATTGCCGACCGGGGACATTTGGTACTGGAGGGAAAGCATCGCACGCATACACATACAGTTCATGTAGCGTTGCGTCTGTGTGTGTATGCATGTACTCTGTTGATGACGAAAGACGTAGTTTGCTGCCTGCAAGTAGCGCTGCCGGCAGAGCCAATTATTATATTGATTGTAACTTGTGTTAAATTTATCCGATCACATTCAAATTTTGGGATCTGGGGTTTTATATCCAATATTATTACATATGTAAATTTCATAGCGACACTCCAATTTTTATGAAAATGTTTCTTCTAGTTCTTCTAGAGTTATATGATATAGTGGTCCGATTCTGATAAGTTTCATACTTGATCTGCTCCAGATCATAAAAAGCACCGAACAAATTTCAGCCCGATAGCTCTTAAGACGGCTGAGTAAAACGCATACACTCAGACGAACGGACATGGCTATATCAACTCAGCTTCTTATGCTGATCAAGAATACAAACATCTGACCAATTTTATAATATTCTCTGCAAGGGTATAAAAAAAATTTTAAAAACAAACAAAAACAACAGTAACTAGCAAGCGATTCGTCTTCAAATTCAGTACAGCAGCGTTTGAAGCTGATTGCTTGCGTTTCGTCTTCATCTTCGTCTTCGTCACAGCGCACACTATGCGTACAAGCGAGCAAATTCATATGATTTGTTCTGCACTGTTTTTCATCTTCAGCTTCGTCTTTATCTTTGTCTCAGTGAGCACTGTGTTTGCAGCTTAAGTGTTGTTTTTTAGTTGCAGGGTTCTTACATATTCAGTGACTTAATAAATATTTACTGTGTCTTAATCTAAATAATGAAAATAAATGTATTTTAAAAGTTCTTATTCCTATTTTCTTATTAGTTTAATCAATATCATTATTAAACAGAATTATTCATTTTAACATAGTAATATCAAAAATGAATATAATGAGAGCGGTAGTAACAAAAAAAATGAAGTAAGTCGTCTCGTCGACTTAGGTATACCATACACCAGTAAAGCAAATATTTCAACTTTATTAAACAATTGCATTTTCACATGCTTCTTACAAGCATATCTTAGTATCTCGCTCACTCAATCATACGAGCACCCTAGCGCCCCTACCAGCCAATGGCCAACTCGGCCCTTATGGAAAAACGTTTATATGCATAACTCGACTTTTTTTTGTCCGATTTTGATCAAACTTTGTATTTTGCTAGATATTAGTATTAAATTTAAGTGTGCCAATTTGATTGCATAAGGTAAAAAAATACGGGAGATAATCAAGTTTTTCAAATTACGGGGGCGGAAAAGGGCGTCAAAATTTTTATACATACAAAATGTGTGCATTTACTAAGCAAATATACCTACCTATGGTGTCTCTAGCTGGAATAGTTTTTGAGATAAACGCTTTTTTTAAATTGCGGGGGCGGAAAGGGGCGTGGCAAAAATTTGAAATAAACTTGATCACTCTACATACTACACGAGTCTACATACCAAATTTGGTGGCTCTAGCTCTTACAGTCTCCGAGATCTAGGTGTTCATACGGACAGACGGACGGACGGACGGACGGACAGAAGGACATGGCTAGATCGACTCGGTTGTTGATCCTGATCAAGAATGTATATACTTTGTGGGGTCGGAGATGCTTTCTTCTGCCTGTTACATACATTTTGGCGACTTTAATATACCATTTCACTCTATGGGTGTATGGTATAAAAAAATTTCATCTGCTCTCATCGCGCTCTAGGTTTTGAACTACGGCTACGGCTACGTATAAAAAATCGTTTCATGTTTTGCTATTGCTATTGCTATTGCTATAGCTTTTTTAAACGTCAAAAGCTGTAGTAGAGCATAGCATTTATTTTTCGTAGTTTGCCTTTGACTCTGCTCCTGCTCTCGTCAAAAACGGGAGCGGTAGCGAGAGCAAAAAAAAAAAATACTATGGAGTTTCGTAGTAATATCAAACCCTGCTTATAGCCTACCTCGATTCCAAATGGTTTTTGTTTTTCCCCCTCACTTGGTTCGGTAAATTGACCTTTAAACAGACCACATTTAATTTTTTTTTTAACCTTTTTTACTCCAGCTTTACAGGGGTAAGTTAAAAGCTTCTTATTTGACATTTCGTCTAAAACTGGCTTAGAAACTGCTGCCCGTTTTTTGGGCTTACCCTTAATAAGCGATCCATGTACAATGGAAGGATACATGATTTCATGCTTAGCCAAAGAATTGGAAAGTGTATCCATTTGTGTGACAAGTCTGGACATCTTTAGACCTCGCTTGTGTTTGACAATAGAATGCTTTAAAGTTTTAAAAAACGATTCGACTGGAGCATTGCTAGGCCTTTTATTAGAACTATCAATAAAAATCCCTATTAAATTGGTCCAGAAGGGGGACCATCATATACACCATATATTTCCCTAAAACAACATCTGCCATTTTAGGACTATAATAAATATTTTGTTCACTTGATTCCGGTAAGTCCGAAATCAAATCTATCCCAACCGTTATTGGTAGAGATTTTAACAAAATCTGCGCTTTCATTATCTCCCAAACCGAAACAAACAGGGCCATCATTTTCGAAATATGAAATAGCATTGAGCGCCACATCATTTTCAAATGGGGACAAAAGAATGATTACCAAATATTGGAACCATTCTTCAAAGCCTTTTATGTGGGCTATGTTGTAACCAACCCCCAGAGCATTTCTCATGAAAGCTCGAAAACTTATATTTTCTAGACCGATTGTTCGGTCTATATCATTACACATTATCTTAGCGTAATGACTTGTACAGAATTGTACAACTACTGCTGGAAATGAATGGCTTTTTTCATATAAATACTGAAAGCACATTTCATTGTAGTCTATAATACTACAACAGCAGAATTCTTTTAAAATAGCTACAATAATTGCAAAGCTTACATCAGTAATAAAGCGTTTGCATAAAGGCAACTTAAGTTTATTTTTTTTACATGACATATTCAGTTCGCATAAAAAGCGATCAATGTCATGGGCTGTGTGATTCGAGAGAATCGCATTTGCAACAGGATATGTCACTTGCATATCTGGTAAATGTGCAGCCATAATATAAAGAAATATTCTTCTCGTAGCTATGGGAATCGGCTTTACAAAGCCTCCAGTTGCATCAATATGCAATGTATTTATATTTAAATTGTCTTGGAATAGACGGATGTGGTCTATGTTCCTCAGAAACAATTCTAATTTTGTTGACAAAAATTGTATGTAATAAATGCGTCTTTGTCAAAGTCTTTTCGAGCGTTTTTCTCTGCTCGCATGTTCCTATAATAGGATAAGTGCTTATTAAGCAATTGGTCATTCCCAACTAACTTTCTTTCCTTATTAGCATTTAGAGCCAAATGATTTTTGAACTCAAAAGCTGTGCGAGTGGTTAATTCTTCCTTTTCAAGAAAACGATTAATTCCTCTGCACTGGGAAGTTTTTTTAAAGTTTATTAAATGGCTTATGCCAATGCTACTAGAGTAGACTTTAACATTACCATCAAAATTTCCAACAAACTTTAGTTTGTTGCACGATGGATCCTTGCAATAGGCATATGCAACGCATCCAAATTAATTCGAACCGAATTAAAATTGACACTGCAAGCATTGTTCGTTAAACAATAATGCTCTCGAACAATGTGTCCAATACTTTTTTTCTTTGAAAATAGTGAGCAGCAGACTTCAAAAAGTTCTTTAAACTGCTGCACTTTTATATCACAAATGTGATACGAATATCCAATTTTAGGTGAAACTTTCGATTTTTCGACCATTTTGAAGTCGATTTAGGCTGGTGTTTCCAAGCCTGCAATCTTTGCGCAAACACTTTAATCGGCTTGCGACGAAACTTGCGTCTAGAGGTTTGGACGACAACTCTAAATGTGATACATCTTTCTGAACAACATCAGCAGATATATCTATTTCTTCAACTTTTAAAGAACTATCCGCGTTTAGCGGAAATTGAATCGCACTAGCACACAATTGCAATTTGCAAATAATTGTCATCTGTTAACCCTAAATAGATTTCAAGAAGACCATAAGAAATGGCTTCTTCTATTGCTTTTGCAATTCCCATCGATTTATTCCTAGAAGAGAAAATTCAAAAACCGGAATTAGAAAAATGCTTAGTGAAAAAGTTTGGAAAGAAAATTACAAAGTATGCCTAAACCCGAAATTCCTAAGAAACCTAACATCTAACGACGAAAAGTGTTATTAAATACATATAGAATAAATATTGAAATATTAAATTATAATCCTTGAAATAAATTTTTTTTGGAAGAAGAGCTTGTTTTTGGCGCTTGTTTACAATAGTCTATAAATTATAACATATCATATTAAATAGTAATCAAATACGAGAATCGCATCTCTGCATACACTCGTATTACTCACTCCAAAAAAGACTTCGTTTTCCTCATAAGTTCGAATGAATTTAATATACGTTGGTAGTGCTTTTCCATAACAAGTATCAATCGAAGAATTCGGAGGGGTGAAGGGTCACGTTGAGAAAAAGGCAAATAATATTTAACATTTGAAAATTTCTGTTCCGCGTCATTTTATACCACATCCCAACACTACAGAATTGAATTCGGGTGCCTCCCTTGAAACCCTGGAATTTTATTGAATTCCAAAGCGTTCAAGGCTATTCCTTGGGCATTTTGGCAACGGTCCAAGTTACTCCAAACGTTTTTTCGGGTGCCTCCCTTGAAACCCTGGGATTTTATTGAATTCCAAAGCGTTCAAGGCTATTCCTTGGGCATTTTGGCAACGGTCCAAGTTATTCGAAACGTTTTTTCGGGTGCCTCCCTTGAAACCCTGGAACTTTATTGAATTCGAAAGCGTTCAAGGCTATTCCTAGGGCATTTTGGCAACGGTCCAAGTTATTCCAAACGTTTTTTCATTGTGGATTTTATTAAATTCCAAAGCGTTCCAGGCCAGGCCAGGCCAGTGTTTTAACAAGACATCGTTTTGCTTCAAAAGTCGATTGAAATCAAGATACAAATTTGCTATCAGATAGGTAGATTTTATCTTCATCTTCCTTCAAAAATACACTTAGTAAATCACAAAAGAAACCAAAATACGAAAATTCAAAATTCCGCGTTATTAAATGTTCCTTTTTTTAAGCTCACATTATTAAAATATTGAACGTCCTACCTAAAGGTAGGTTAAGCAGCATTTGGCATTTGAAGAATGTGGTGTGGAAATTTTAAAAGTAAGTCAAAAAGAGTAAATCGAAATAAAATATAGCGCTTCAAATGGCTTTTGATAACAAATGTTAGTATTCAACGTATCTCCATATAAATATCCTAGCATAATTACTAGTTATATTTGTATGATTATTTGATCCCCTTTAACAAATAAATATTAAGTAAATTATTACTACGGTTGAAATAAATTAAAATAAAAAGTAAAAAATCGAGTTAAACGAAATCTAATCCAAGATATCGAATAGCTCACAAAAGAATACTAATAACTGTTGCTCCTCAAAAAGAAATTTATCCTCATGGTAATACATATCCTAAATAAGCTGTGTCTATCAGGTGGAAGTAAAAAAGTAAGAGCCAAAATATTTTCCTAGAAATGTAAATATATACGAAAAAAACGATGTAATGTTTCAAATAATTATACACCTGGACGAATATGATTATTTCTATAAAAAGTTAAATTACCATCTGCTGTGTATTGTTTTGCTTAAAATAATTTTGTAACAATGTGCATAATTAAACATAATCCTTATAATGAATCGAAATTTAATCAGGCTGAAATATTAATATGAGGAGGTTAATCAACTAATGCATTATGTGCAATTTAAAAAAAAAGGAAAGTAAAGGTTTATCAATTCATAGATCTATGAGGTCCCATAAATTATTTTTTATTTTTACGACCACAATTTAAGTAATTCATTAATAATTTAATAATAGAATTGTAATAAAACTTGTTGCAATTCTAAAATTTATTTAACAATACAGAAATTTCTAAAAAAAAAAATATATGTATGAATATAAAGTAAAAATTGAAAAAAAAGATATAATTTTGAATGATACTAATAATTAAAGTTACTAAATGTATTTAGCAAAATTCAATAAAATATTGCACCAAAGTTACAGTCTATTCAACACACATTCTAGTCAAAATAAAAATTGGCCATGTTATACTTTCTGCGCTAGGACATAAAATTTATGTGCAAACTCAAGACATATAAATATAAATACAGGTCAGGCACGGTGGATCCCGTATGGTTTGGGGATGCTTTTCCTACTTTGGAATTGGATATCTGGCGCTTATTGATGGAACAGTAAACGCCGAAAAGTAACAACAAATTTTAGACGAGCATCTTGTACCATCAATTGAGGAGCATCTTTCGTATGCCGACGATATTATTTTTCAGGACGATTCTGCTCCTTGCCATCATGCAGAATCGGTAAGTCAAATTTTTTTTTAATCCCCCTAGTTTTTGTATAAATGATACCAAAACTTTTAAGTTTCCAATATGTTTTCTTCTTTTTAAATTGCAAAATATTTTAAGCGAATGGGAATATCTTCATTGGATTGGCCAGGCAATAGTCCTGATTTAAATCCTATTGAGAATCTTTGGCATGTTTTAATTTTATTTTAATTTTGAAAAATGTTTGCTACAACAATTAAAAATCTACTGGATTCACTTCCGAAACGAATAAAAACGGTAATAAAAAACAATGGAGGTCCAACAAAATATTGAAATCTAATTTTTTAAGTAAAATAATAATAAAAAAAATTCAATTAAAAAAATAATATTTTCAAATAATTTGTAACTCACTTAAAAATAAAAATAAAAAAATTTGTTTGTATTCCTTAGTTTTTGAAATATTATCAATAATTTTAATTAAACTTTTCCTATAAAAAAAAAAACACATGGTTAGCAAATAAATTTGTTTAATAAGTTTAATAAAAAAAAAGTACCGGTCGCCGCAAATTCCTCTGAAAATCCGAGGCGATTTGTCCATGTCGCCTCGGAATTTCAGGTGACATGCCATACAAATTTGCGGCGACATTTAGCATTGCATGTCCCATGATGAAATAACATAAGGTGGTCTCGTCGGAAGCCGAAGCTTACCGAAGTATACACTTAACTTTAGTGCACGTTTGCTCACTCACATCACCGTCTTCCTCACCCTCAAAGCATGCATACGTTAAGTGTATGTCTCTTGCCGACGGGACCACCTTATGTTATTTCATCATGTCCCAGCGCCTCGGACATTCTCTCGATTTGTCGCCGGAATTTTCGCTGAAGACAAAGTCGCTCCTGTGTTCAACGGAACTTGCGGCGACATGTCGCCAAAAAATCGAGCAAAAATATTGCCACTAACCATAGATGCGTCAAACTCAAGATTTTTTGATTACAAACGCTAGCCTGGGCGTGGAACCCCAGAGAACTTCGGTAAAAGCCGAACAGCATAGAAAAGCAACAAAGTTTGTTATTTCTCATTTAAAATATCAAAGAAGCTAACTTCGGCTATGCCGAAATTTATATACCCTTGCAGTTCTTTATTATATTTAATCCGATAACAAAGGTGAAATTTCATACATAAACAGAATTAGTTGTCGTATTATTAAAATGCTTAAATATTTTTCAAACTACTGAATTCAAAACACATTTAATGATTATTAGACAATATAAATGCTCCATTGAACGATAATCAGGATCCTGGCGAGCACCGAAGTGGGACTCTACGTCCCGTTCGCGCTCTTGCTGCCTGACCGCGTCATCCTGTCTCCGAACAATATGCTGAGCAGTGTTGGCCTGGAGCAGGAGCTCCATCGAACGGTAATCAGGATCTTGTCGCGTAATACGGCGGGTCCGTGTGTTTCGGGCCTGCTCCTGCAGCCTGTAGTCTCTATTGGCTCGTCGTTCAGCAAGTGCCAATGCGTTGAGAATTTCTTTCGCGAACCTCGTTGCCATTTTCTTGGCGGTAAGTAAGAGTCCGAATTGCAGCTTCCCGTCGTCATTGTTCAGCAGATTTTCTCGACAAGCGAGGCATTTTAAAATCTTACAATTATAGTATATTATAAATATACGATGACGTATATGTATATGATTTGATGATGACGTAGTAGGCAGCAAGCAGCGCTGCCGGCAGCGCTTGAACCGATTTATATCGAATGTAACTTGTGCTCTATTTATCCGATCAGATTCAAATTTTGGGATCTGGGGTTTTATATCTAATATTATCACATATGTAAATTTTATAGCGATACTCCAATTTTTATGAAAATGTTTCTTCTAGTTCTTCTAGAGCTATATGATATAGTGGTCCGATCCTGATAGGTTTCATACTTAATCTGCTCCAGATAATAAAAAGCACAGACAAAATCAGCCCGATAGCTCTTAAGACGGCTGAGTAAAACGCATACGCACAGACGGACGGACAGACGGATATGGCTATATCAACTCAGCTTCTCATGCTGATCAAGAATATACATATATACTTTATGGGGTCGGAAACGTCTCCTTCTGTGCGTTACAAACATCTGACCAATTTTATAATACCCTCTGCAAGGGTATAAAAAGTTGAAGCAATCAACTTGATGGTATGCAATTTTATCCCAATTGTCTTAAAAAAGAACAAATAAAAGCATATTATAGAAAAAAGTGGGTCAAAGGTCAAATTATATAACAAAAAGATTAGACATTTGAGATTTGTATTGCGAAATGAAAGAGCAGGAAAACTTAAATATTTAAAGGAAAAAAAAGGAAATGGTAATATACAAGGATTAATTGACAACAAGTGGATTTCAAAAACTTCAAACACTGTTATTTAACAACAAGCAGTCGTGGGAAGATGAAGAACAAATTATTGCTCAAAGAATTAATTTTTATTCTTTTAAGGCCTATAATTTTATGCGTGACGATCTGGAGTTATGTCTCCCATGCAACAAGTATCTGCAAAGATGGGCTCCCGTTAGAAACATGGTTCCGGGCTTAAATGAAAATTTATTGAAACATTTAAAAGGAATTTTCTTGTAGATGGACAATAAAAGTAAAAATGCCGTATTAGTTTTTGTTCAAATTTCAATACTTTACAAAAAAGTGGAAGGTTTTGCAACCGACGGTATTGAGAAAACTGATACTTTGTGTAGGCAGATATGTGTTTTGTTGGTAAGGGCACTTTATGGCAATTGAAAGTTTGTTTTAAGCTATGTAGCAACTTCCACTGGATTCTCTTCCTGTAAATGAACGGACTTATGTAATACAAATATTAGAGCCGAAAGAAGCTTGGGCTTAATTATTACAGCAGTCGTATGCGATCAAGGCCCAAATAACCGAGGAGCATTCAAAAAGTTTGGTATAAATGAATTAAGTAAGTCGTCTCGAAGACTTCGGTATACCATCGACCAGGTGAACAAATATTTTAAATTTCGAACACCAAATGTATGTATGTCTTTAAACTCGTTTTACATGTCTCACTCGCTCTCGCTCACTCGAACCAAAACAAACGAGTACTCTAGCGCCGCCAATAGCCTACGGCCAATTCCGCCATTATGGACCGCCTAGTAAAACTCGTTTATACGTATATTTCCCATGTTTCTAGTAAAATTTTAATAAAATTTGGAAGGTTGGTAGATATTAATTAGTCTAAAAAGTGTGATGAAACTGTTTGATAGTCCAAAAAATGAGACAGGCAATCAGTTTTTTTAATATTTTTAAACTGCACGCATACCAAAAAAATCTTCATACCAAATTTAGTGGTTCAAGCGGAAGTGGGCGTGGCAAAGTTATGAAAAAAGCAAAATCTGCGCGTGTACTAAGTTCGTACATATCCTAAATTTGGTATCTATTGCTAGTGTAGTCTTTGAGAAAATCAGTTTTATGTAATTTGCGGGGAGGGTGACAAAATTTGACATAAACTTGAACACCGTAAGTATTACTCGAGTCTAAGTACCAAAGTTGGTGACTCTAGCTCTTAAAGCCTCCGAGATCTACGTGTTTATACGGACAGCCGGACGGACGGACGGACTAGATCGACTCGGCTGTTCATCCTGATCAAGTATATATATACTTTATGGGGTCAGAAATGATTCCTTCTGGCTGTTACATACATTTTGGCGACTTTAAAATACCCTTTTACCGGTGGACTGCCGGAATTGCCGCTTTAATGGAAGGCCATCGGGGCATTTAATGCTCTCGTTGGACTGTCCAATGTTCGCTGCGAAGGAGGCAAGGTTTGCAGCTAAACACTAACCATGTTTAGCTTCATCCAAGCCAATTGTGGTCGGGGTCGCGTTGCGTGCATCGATATCGGTGTGCGTATGCGTGGTTTCGGCCACTCCTTTGCGTTGCTGCAGGAGCCCCACACAGACTTGGATGGCCGAATAATTGGATTCCCAGCCGGGATGAAAATTTTCGGTAGTCGAATCTTCGAGGGACACCAAAGGAACTCTGCCGTCATCATCGACGATCCAGATGCCATCTGCCTACCGGTCGAGTCACTAATCACCGAGGATGGAGTATGCGTGAGGGTCACGGGTAAATTTGGCTCTATTTACCTGACCTCACTTTACTGCCATGCACATGCTGAGTTGATGGGCGCTTTCCAGTACATGGATGCGATACTGCTACTGGCAGGCAGTACTCCGGTCATCCTCTGCCTAGATGCGAACGCTGTATCTCCGATGTGGTTCTGTAAACGCTACGATAGCTATCGTGGCCAGCCGAACTACAGACGGGGTGAGCAGCTAGAGGATTGGATTCTCGCAAGCCGAGACGGAGTCGTCAACAGATTCAGCGAGGTGTACACGTTCGATAATCGCCGTGGACAGAGCCATATTGACGTAACAATCGTTAGCGAAGCAGCGTCTGCGTGGGCCGCGTATGACTGGAGTGTGGACGAGTGGAAGATGAGCGACCATAACATTATCACCGTTGTGGTGACGCCTTCCCCAGACACAGTAGAGAGCATATATGCTCCTGTGCCGTCCTGGAAGCTCAGGAATGCTAACTGGCGGTTGTTCACCTTCCGTTGGAGCATATCAGGATATCGCCGTTGGACTCCTCGGTGTCTGCGCTACGCCTTGCCGTACAGTCTACGTGCGACAGGGTGCTAGGTCGCAGAACGTCGCGAGCCGCTGGAAAGGTAAAGTGGTGGTCCACTGAGCTGAGTACAAAACGTCATGAAGTCAGGAGACTTAGGCAGAGGCTCCAGGATGCTAGGCGCAGAGGAAACGAATCTGCGCAGTTTCTGGCAACTCATCTGCGGACGGCGGTCCGCGAGTTCAAGAAGCTCATCCTGGAGAGATGACACATGGGGGCATGCCTACAAGATTTGCCGAGGACAAAAGCTGTCCATAGAGTTAGGATGCCTTCGCGAGGATGGCAGGCCGGTCGTAACCTGGCACGACTGCGCGAGTCTCCTTCTCCGTAACTTCTTTCCAGTTGCGGCAGCGAGTGACGACATAGTCATTCCAAGCGGAGCTACACCGGCTCTCAAAGCCTTCGAGATCGGAGTATGCGTCGCCCGGTTGAAGAGCAGGCGCTCTCCCGGATTGGACGGTATCACAGGTGGAATCTGCAAGGCAGTATAGCGTGCTATCCCCGAGCACATAACAGCGTTGTTATCTCGCTGTGTGGCAGAGGGAAATTTTCCCCTTGAGTGGAAATGCCCGAGAGTAGTGACGCTCCCCAAGGGCCCCGACAAGGAAAGGAGTGATCCAGCTTCCTATCGGGGCATCTGCCTGCTGCCAGTGTTTGGCAAGGTGCTAGAGGGGATCATGGTGAATCGGATGAAAGAGGTGCTTCCGGATGGAAATAGATGGCAATTCGGCTTTCGACCTGAACGCTGTGTTGAGGATGCCTGGCACCATGTAAAGGCCAGCGTTCCCGCCAGGCAGGAGGTATACGTGTTGGGTCTTTTCGTGGATTTCAAGGGTGCCTTCGACAACGTTGAGTGAAGCGCTCAAGCTGGAACGTCGTGGAAAAGAGCTGATGGCCGCCGTGGGAGCATGGGGAGCTGAAGTCGGAGTTTCGATTTCGACCAGCAAGACGGCAAGGATGTTACTAAAAGGGAGATTGGCCGCTTCTGGGTCACCCTTTGTAGAGTTTGCAGGAGCAGGCCTACGGTATGTAACTCAATACCGATACCTGGGCATCACAGTCGGCGAGCGGCTTCGTTTTCAGCCGCACATCGCAGGATTACGCGGTAAGTTGGCTGGAGTCAGTGGTGCACTCAGTCGCGTTCTGAGGGTTGACTGGGGTCTCAGTCCCCGATCCAGACGAACTGTGTATGCTGGACTCATGGTGCCTTGTGCACTATTTGGTGCCTCAGTGTGGTATTCCGCGGTTAAGAATACGATGGTCGCTAGGAGGCACCTCTGCTCTTGCCAGAGAGTCATGCTCTTGGGATGCCTGCCGGTATGCCGTACAGTGATTTTTCGGAGTGACAGGTGAAATCGAGCTTCATTCCGTTACACTCAACTGGAGAGGAATCTGGAGCGGTAAAACGATTGATTGCAAAAGATCCCCTCATCGCTGAAGATACCAAACTCATCAGCGTCAGAGCAGTAAATGGCGGAGTGACGTCCTTCAAATATTTCATGTATTGTGCTGGGTATACTCGAAGATAGATGTACTAACCTCTAGTTTCTCTTATAATTTTGCCATCTAAAAAGGTACAAACATCGTATTGTCAAAAATAGGTGGTTTTAGTACGTAGGCGCTGTGGGACTTCATTGTCCCGATGATGCAGCGAATCGTGCATACGAGATTGTCCAGTAGTTGGTTGCTCGTATCTTTAGAAGATTTCCTTCATCGGCGATCAAAAAAAAAAAAAAAAAAAAAAAAAAAAAAAAATAGCTAAATTCCTAGTCATCTAATTAGTGACGCGCATGAATGGATTAACGAGATTCCTACTGTCCCTATCTACTCAGTCTTGTTTGGACTGTCGTTGCGTGCGGTTGTGTCGCGGTGTTTCAGTTGCGAGTTCGAACGCAAAACAAACAGTGAAAAGAGCAAGACAGAGACACCGATTAAAACGGTGAAGTGCCCACTTGTAGTAAACGAGAGAAAAAGGCACGGAAAGCGAAGGCTCGCTCGGCTCGTTCGTCGCCGGTGCTGGAGCAAGTCGCCCCCGTCGCGAAGAAGTCGCTTTTGGACAGCGTGTCGAAAGCCAGCCGCTGGACCAGCCGAGACGGAGATACCGCGAAGCGGAGCGTGGCGAATCGTCGCCGGTGGCTCGTCTGCGATTCTCGCAGAGATTGGCGCCTCAGGGCAAGCCATAAGGAATGCCATGGTTGGCATGGAGCCAGTAGCTGCTTCGCAGCTATCGTCGCCATCAGACGCTTGGAGGAGTTGGCGACATCGCTGACCCTCAGGATCGCTCTGTTGGAAGCGGCAGTGAGCAAACCTGCTGCACAGCCGTCCACCACCCCTGTTGCTGCGCACATTGCTACGTACAATGCTGCCTTCCCCGCGGTCACCGCCAGAGCTGCTGCCGTTGTCCCCGTCCCCGGAGTGCCGGTCGCCGCGCCACTGATCAGCAAGCCATCTGAGACGTGGACCGCGGTGGACACGAGTCGGGACCCGAACGTGTCCAGCAAGCAAGTGGCCGAACGGGTGATGAAGGAGGTCGCACCGACGCTGGGAGTGCGTGTACAAGAAATACGCGAACTCAGCAGCGGAGGTGCTATCATCCGCACGCCGTCGGTTGTGGAAATACAGCGGGTGGTAGCGAATAAGAAGTTCGCAGAAGTTGGACTAAATGTTCAACAGAAGAAGGCGGCAAAACCTTCCCTGAAGGTGATGGAGTTTGACACCAAACTCACCACGGAGGTCTTCATGGAGTTAGGATGCCTTCGCGAGGATGGCAGGCCGGTCGTAACCTGGCACGAGCTGAAGTCGGAGTTTCGATTTCGACCAGCAAGACGGCAATGATGTTACTCAAAAAAGGGAGATTGGCCGCTTCTAGGTCACCCTTTGTAGAGTTTGCAGGAGCAGGCTTACGGTATGTAACTCAATACCGATACCTGGGCATCACAGTCGGCGAGCGGCTTCGTTTTCAGCCGCACATCGCAGGATTACGCGGTAAGTTGGCTGGAGTCAGTGGTGCACTCAGTCGCGTTCTGAGGGTTGACTGGGGTCTCAGTCCCCGATCCAGACGCAGTGAGTATGCTGGACTCATGGTGCCTTGTGCGCTATTTGGTGCCTCAGTGTGGTATTCCGCGGTTAAGAATACGATGGTCGCTAGGAGGCACCTCTGCTCTTGCCAGAGAGTCATGCTCTTGGGATGCCTGCCGGTATGCCGTACAGTGTCCACTGTGGCACTGCAGGTGCTTGCTGGAACATTTATGTGATAGACGTTCAAATTGTGACAGACGGACATTCCTTAGACCAAGCGCACCAGCGCAAGGTCGAAAGGTACGACAGAGCTGACATGAGATCACAAATGCGGCGATTTTTCGAAGAGGTGGTTTTAGTACGTAGGCGCTGTGGGACTTCATTGTCCCGATGATGCAGCGAATCGTGCATACGAGATTGTCCAGTAGTTGGTTGCTCGTATCTTTAGAAGATTTCCTTCCTCACGATCAAAAAAAAAAAAAAAAAAATAAGAAAGAAAATAATAATAATGAATGGATTAACGAGATTCCTACTATCCCTATCTACTCAGTCTTGTTTGGACTGTCGTTGCGTGCGGTTGTGTCGCG
Source organism: Drosophila willistoni (assembly GCF_018902025.1). Taxonomy (NCBI): domain Eukaryota; kingdom Metazoa; phylum Arthropoda; class Insecta; order Diptera; family Drosophilidae; genus Drosophila; species Drosophila willistoni. The sequence continues at coordinate 183,107 of NW_025814183.1, read as the reverse complement.
GTGTTTCAGTTGCGAGTTCGAACGCAAAACAAACAGTGAAAAGAGCATGACAGAGACACCGATTAAAACGGTGAAGTGCCCACTTGTAGTAAACAAGTGGATTAGTGAGCCAGAGCTGCTGCCGTTGTTCCCGTCCCCGGAGTGCCGGTCGCCGCGCCACTGATCAGCAAGCCAGCTGAGACGTGGACCGCGGTAGACACGAGTCGGGACCCGAACGTGTCCAGCAAGCAAGTGGCCGAGCGGGTGATGAAGGAGGTCGCACCGACGATGGGAGTGCGTGTACAAGAAGTACGCGAACTCAGGAGCGGAGGCACTGCCATCCGCACGCCGTCGGTTGTGGAAATACAGCGGGTGGTAGCGAATAAGAAGTTCGCAGAAGTTGGATTGAATGTTAACAGAAGAAGAAGGCAAAACCTTCCCTGAAGGTGATGGAGGTTGACACCAAACTCGCCCCGGAGATCTTCATGCAGCAGTTATATGAAAACTACTTCAAAGAGATGATGGTAGAGTCCTTTAAAAAGGCAGTGCACATGGTGTCAAAGCCCTGGGTCGCGCAAGAAGGCAAGAGAGTGAACGTCTCCATTGAGGTAGACGACTCGATTGCGTCCTTGCTGGAAGGCCGTGAGAGGTTCTACATCCAGTGGTTCAGCTACAGGTTCCGCTGGATCGTAAGGACCCACGTATGCCACAGATGCGCAACAGAGGCGACATGCTTCTGATGTGGTCAGAAGGGCCACTTCTAGAAGCTCAATTGCTCCGAAAAGCCTGACATTACTGGAATAGGAGGCAGCAACTATTTACATATAGGCTTGTCGAAGCAATTAAATAAACTTTCTATTTAAATGTCAACAGTAAATAATATATATTTTCTTCAGAATGGCCGACCAAAAAACATCGAAGAAACTTATGAAGATGAGTTTTGAATTGGCAGAATCGGGTAAGCATTTGAATAATGTCCAGGAAATTAAAAACATATTAATAATTGTGTTCCGTTATTTCATATATTACAGAAGCGACCCCTTGCTCAGAGAGCACACAACAAAGTAGGTATATAAATAGTAATATTCAAAATTTTAACTTTCCTCTCTTTTCTAAACTTATTACAGAATCTAATGAACCTGAGATAAGTAAGTACTTTTATGAATTTATTAGCAGTCTGTATTTTAATACTAATGTTTTGCAAATATTTCTTTCAGCCAACGCTGTGATGTTCAGGTAAATCATCATAGTATGACTCTGATGACCCTGATAATGAATCTCATTTCGCCTGTATTTTATCCTCATATTTCCTTTTTTTGGGGCAACTATGGAGTTCCCTAGACCACTCTCTTCTAAGACTTGCCGACGGCAGTTGATATACCCGGCTAAGCCAGCAGCTTTACTTAGATACCCATTGTGATACTCAATCAAATAAGAAATTTGCCATGCCTGCCGAGGAAGAGCCCAGGCTGGTGGCAAACGAACCTACTAAGCAGCTTTCCAAACTACAACAACATCAAGAACTTGCATCTGATAAAATCCCTTCTACGTCTAAGGGAGTCACACATATGGAGTGTAAAGAACTGCTCAACAACAATAAGTCTCAGTCCAACAACAACAACAACATCCTACTAGCTCAACTAATCATGCAGCTGTACCTTTTGATACAAAAAACAGCGCGAATCAACCAGTGCTACAACGTCAAAAACCAAAAGTACTTTCTATCAAAGAACTCCTGCTTGAGAGTCAAATAAAACTACAACAGCTACACGAGCGTAAGTCACAACAACATTGTAACGATCCTTTTTCGTCCTTCGGGATGATTCCCAATCTCTTAGGGCTAGGTTCGGCACAACAAAATTTATTTTGTGTCCCTGTGAAATTAGAACTCTACGACTTATAAGTTTGAATGTGTGTTAATATTTATTTCGTATGTGGTAGTTTTTGCGACCACACAAAGTTGTTATATAAAAATTTTGATCAGGCTTTAGGTAATTTTTTCAAATAAAAATAAAACATTGTTTTTAAGTTTATTTATTTTCCGATATATTTCGGTTGCGCAGCGGCAACCGTCTTCAGGGCAACTACAATAAAATACAAGAACATTTAACAATTATGTGACATTTAACATTTTGTAACATACATTATTTAACACGTGATGATATGTAGCAAAAGGTTCACCATGGAGATGCTACATATCATCAATACACCGAGCGCCACACGACTTAACTTTAAGACTGATACTGACAACTGCGCTCACATATACAGACATTTACTTGACAGGAATTAGTTCGTAACTCCACGTCAAACGGTGCTGACGTGTTAAATAATGTATGTTACAAAAATTTTGTTAAATGTCACATAATTGTTAAATGTTCTTGTATTTTATTGTAGTTGCCCTGAAGACGTTTGCCGCTGCGCAACCGAAATATATCGGAAAATAAATAAACTTAAAAACAATGTTTTATTTTTATTTGAAAAAATGACCTAAAGCCTGATCAAAATTTTTATATTTATTTCGTATACTTTTCGGTTTGGTTGAATGTACTGTATATAAATGTATTTTCTCTAATGATTTCGTTTTCGATTATATTGATACGTGACTATTTGGTTTATATTTAATACTCTTGGCTGCTTGCGGAATTCATAAGGTTACTCGTAAGGCCTTATAAACTCGATAACTTGCTTGTACTAGTAACTTGCTAGGCGCCAAATATTCTTAGGGTTACGCGTAAGGCCAAAAGAGATATGTTGCTTCGGTTGTTGTTCACTTGATCAGAACTCGACGACTTGATAACTTGATGATGGCTGCTGGCCTTATATAGGCATCCTGAGACCTCCAGAATCACTTGGTGTGATATCGCTAGACAGCTGGTAACTTTCCATCGGACCATCGCTTTCATCCACACTTTTGCCATGCGTTGTGAAAGTCCCGTAAAAGTCCTTGGCGCATCCGCATATACTTTCTCGACTGCTGTGCGCCCATTGACTTCTTGTCCTTTTCGCTCCGCTTCACCCACATATCGCATCTGTTGCTATGCGGGCCTCCATCATTTTCCCTCTAGTCCTTGCTTTTTTCCTATTGGTCGCATATCCTCTCTGGTTGCTACGCGACGCTGCCCTTACCCGTCTCCTTCCTTGTTTCGCTCGTTTCATCAGTTGTCGATAATTATTGTCCCTTTTTTGTACGTAGAATTATGCACAATGCATAATATATTGCGTTTTATTTCCCCAGTTAAAACAATTCGATGGCTAACTTAGTCAATACGTCATCAATATATTTGCCTCATAAATAACAACGTCATATGTTTCGATCATATGTAGGGCATCCCCAAGGCTTAACCACCTCTTCTACGGCTTGTGCGTAGCCCTCTTTGCCCATCGTACTCGATCAACGATATTCCTATGACTTTGTATGGTTTTGTATGCACACAGACCCACTACCCGTTCGGCATGCATAACCATCACTTTGGCTCTCAATCTCATTACTCGATTTCAGCCCCTCGTGAGACTCGCTCAGCAGACCAACGCCATAGAGCGCGTTCGCACCATCCACCGGTACCGGCGCTCGCTTATGCACAAGCTTCATTTCACCGGCATACGCATAATTCGCTCTTATTTCCTCCACGTCGCGCTCTTATGTTTCGTTTATGTGCCAATGCCCTATTCTGATTGGAGCATGCCGTTCCTCTCCCTCATATGCGCGCTCTCCGCCTTCCACTCATATTTCCGCTGTGACTTAATTCGGTTGCAAGCTGTTCGATCGAACATGTGTCGTATCGTAATGTTGTGTGATTTAATTGCAGCAACATGTTGCTAACGATCACTCTTAGCAGCAAGCTGCTAGGCTTAGTGAATCCGTATCTTTCGTATGTTTTCCTGGGTGTTGTTCCTTATTTGTTGTGTGGGACATAATTGACATATTATGTTCCTCACAATATCATGATAAAATGCAGCGACAGATGCAAAAAGATCTGCAGGAATATCAGCAGTATTTAGCTAAGTAGCAGCAACTACAACAACAACAGCGACAGACACGCTATGCAGGCAAGGGAGAAAGACAAGGACAAGGAACGGAGAGTGGACAACTGCGCCAAGGATTTACGGGACTTTCACCACGCATAGCAACAAGTAGATGCGTGGATGAAAGCAGAGGGCCGATGGAAAAGTACCAGCTGTATAGCGGTACTACACCAATCAATTCCTGAGGCCATAGAAGCTGCCTATATAAAGGCGACACAAATCAAGGAGATCATCAAGTCATCAAGTCGTGATCAAGCAGCATGTTTTTAAAGGCTTACGAGTAACCTTAAAGACTCATCGAGTGAAAACAAAGGAAAGATCCTGGAAAGGATCTAGGCAAGAGTGAGGGTCACGGGATATGTCCTGGTGGCACAAGAGCACGCAAAGACCATCTCTGAGAAACAGCAGAAGGGTGTTGAGTTGGAAGAGCATCCCGAGAGATTCGGGATACGCCAAAGAACGCGAAAGAAAGATCGTAGGATCTGTCCGAAGGCCAATCGACGTTCATGAGACATTCTGAACAGGATCTATTATACACATTGCGAACCAGAAGTGATGACCACCAGAGACACAAGGAGCAAGGGAGAGACCGGAGTAAACAACGAGGGATCCACAATAAATGGTCAACCCAAGTTCGAGACTTCTCCAGAGAATCCTTTCATATCCAGCCGAGCCTAAAAATAATACAAATAAATACCCATTTTTGAAACCATTAACAACGCAAACGAGTTCTAATTTCACCGGGGCACAAAATAAATTTGTTGTGCCGAACCTAGCCCACGAAATATTAGAAAAATCCCAAGGGACGATAAAGGATCGTTACAACTAAAATTATACCAACACCAATCGGCCACAACCAATCACTGGAGGCCCAAAATTTGCAAACGTAAACTAAAATCAATCAATACTCATCAGCAAAAGCAGCTCTTTAAGCCCTTGTTAACATGGCTCAAGCCTGCTGGTATTTTCAAATATAATGAAAATGACCAGCTAGTGCAGCAAAATTAGCAGCAACAGGACCAACAACAGCAGCCTTACTTCGCAAAACGTCAGCAACACACAGCTTTAACAACAACAGCGAATTCTCCCACAGCGGACGGTAAATTTAAAACCTTTAAACAACAGCCCTATTACTACAAATCAACAGCATTATGACCCAACTAAAGGCCATTAAGGAACTTATGTCCAGCCTGAGAAACAAACAAATGGACTAACTGGATAAATTCAAATGACATGTTCTTTAATACATATCTTGCATGTTTTACAGGTTACATCAATGTTCCCTCTTTGTATATTGTATAAGATGGTAGCTTACGCATAATACTAACTACCAGTATCGATAAAGCCTATAAGTCCGAAACGTTGAACGTGCAGGCATTTTCAGTATTAATTGAGAGGGCCCAATTCTCGCAGAACGCGGCTGGCGTAATGGCCAAACAGCTCTATAGCAACCTGGACGCAGCCTGCAGTGCCAGCATGACTCAAATAAAGAATTACAGAAGACATCATCAACCTGTATTCTGGTGAAGCAGCGACATTGGTGACATTCGCAGGAAATGTCTTGCATCAAGGCGGCGCTACACAAGAGCGAGAAGGAGGACGGACGGTTCCTGGACACAGTTTCATGAAGAGTATAATGAGGCCAGGAAAACTCTAAAGCTGGCAATCGCACGCTCATAACGGCAAGCTTTTCTGAGAGTTAGCGACTTAGCAGATCGTGACCCCTGGGGACGGCCATATGTATAAAATCGTAGTTAATCGCATATACAGCAACAAGAAGACTGCACCACTTGAATACGAGGAGGCAGACAAGGTAGTATATTCCCTACCAGGATCGAAGCGCTTTCTCAGAGATGCCTAGTTCCAGTTGAACATTATGAAATAAAACCTGTAACACGTGACGAAGTTTTCGGCATTGCCAGGTCTCTCCAGCCCAACAAGACCCTTGGCCGGATTCTATTCACAATCGCCATTAAGGATGGCGATGGCACTACGCCCCGACCCATTTGCTGAAACATACTCGCAATGTCTGTGTGAAGGAGTGTTTCCCAGAAGGTGGAAATCGCAAAACCTAGTGTTAATCCCAAAGCCAGGGAAACCTACCGAGGAGGCATCGTCTTATAGACCGATTTGTCTAGTCGACTCCATGGGTAAAGTGCTAGAGAAAGTCATATATAATAGGCTGAATGACGCGGTTCATGCTGGAGGCGATCTATCTCCAAATCAATATGGATTTCGGAAATCGCGTCCTACCACTGATGCAATAAATAAAGTCGAAAATATTGCCTCGAACGCTATAGATGGCATCCGGTGGAAGGGAGGCAACAAAAAATATTGCCTGGTGGTAGCCCTAGACATCGAAAACGCATTTAACTTTGCAGACTGGGGATGCATTCTAGATTCCATAAGCCACTTCAGAGTCCCCGCATACCTTCAAGCCATTATTTGGAGCTATTTCGCGGATAGACAACTGCGCTATGCGACCTCAACAGGACCAGAAGTACGCAGTGTGTCCGCAGGAGTCCCCCAGGTGTCAGTCTTGGATCCTCTGTTTTGGAACACTATGTACGATCGACTTCTAAGGCTCAGTATGCCACAAGGGTGCGAAGTTGTGGGATATGCAGACGACGTCGCACTAGTGGTTGTTTCAAAAGAGCAGCATAACGTCGAAGAAGCTGCTAAAAAGGCACTAGCTCGAATTACAGACTGGCTCAGCTCAGTAAGCTTGACGCTGGCTGCCTACAAGACCGAGGCGGTGGTTGTCTCCAGCAGGAAAAGAGTCAAAACTGCGAAAATACAGGTAGAAGGTACTACTTTTGAATCAAAAAGAGCCATATGATGCATCGGCGTATGGATAGACACACGGCATTCCGTGAGCACCTCATGCTCCTTAAGCTCCTCATGCACCTTTAGTTTAAGGCTTCAGAGTCGATGCACCCTCTCTCTCGCATCATGCTAAACAAGAGAGGACCCAAACAAGAGAGACGCATGTTATTGATGAGCGTGACCAGATCAATTATTCTATATGCAGCACCAATATGGGCGCACGCCATGACTGTTGCGAGCTATAGCAGAGACATTAGATCAACATATCGCCTCTGCGCTCTACGAGTATGCAGCGCATTCCGCATAGTCTCGGATGATGCAGCATTAGTAATAAGTAGCAGGAATGGCGCCAATTGATCTGCTTGTGAAGGAACAAACGAAGTGACCAGAGGAGTAAATAATGATTAAAGGAGCTAACTTCGGCTATGCAGTTTATATAACCTTGCAGTCCTTGGAAATAATATTTTTACATTTTTAAATTTCTTTCCCTGCAACTCAATTCATCAAACACAAACCAAACCTTAAAATTATTACTCTTTTTACTAAAATTTTTTCTTCTTTCATCATTCCCTAAGCAAAGTACGTCACGCATACACACAAACATACACAAACATTGTCCGATCCTGATGATTTTCATACCAGATTATAAAAAGCACAGAAAAACCAGAGGGACGGGGCTAACTTTGACCGCGTCAAAGTTTGTATACTCTTGCAAGTTTTTTGTGTAAAAGGTCTAATATTTGCGAAAGAACGGCTTAGGAAATAACGAAGATATTGATCAAAGTCACTGTTCACCACCGATTGTTCCTATGGGAGCTATATGATATAGTTACCCGATCTTGATCAAATTTGGCACAGACGTTTACAGGCGTAATAAACTTTCTAATATTAAAATTCACGACAATCAGCTCTGAAAATAACGAAGTAATTGAGAAAAGTCACTGTTCGTGACTTTGGCGTTTGTATGGGAGCTATATGATATAGTGGTCCGATCCGGTTGAATCCGAGATATACAACCCCTGCACTATATACAAGCCAACATGCAAAATTTCAACTCTGTAGCTCTAACGGTCTAAGAGGAGCTTGCGCTGATCCAGACGGACGGACATGGCTATTTGAACTCGTCTTGTCGTGCTGATCAAGAATATATTAACTTTATATGGTCGGAGATGCTTTCTTCTATGCGTTGCACACTTCAGACCAAAATTAATATACCCTTTTTGCAAGGGTATAAAAATTTCAGCCCGATAGCTCTTAAGATGGCTCAGTAAAACGCATACGCACCTACGGACAGACGGACGTTTTTTATGATTCTCTACGTCTTCTTCACACGCACAATCTACTATCACTAACCATAGAATACATAGATGCGTCAAACTCAAGATTTTTTGATTACAAACGCTAGCCTGAGCGTGGAACCGCAAAGAACTTCGGCAAAAGCCGAACAGCGTAGAACCCCAGAGAGCGGCAGCAGCGAGAGCGAAAAACGTTTGCTCGCAGCAGTGTCGCTAGGCATCGAAAATAATTCAGTCTGCCACAGATCGCAAAACGATGAACGCATGTTTGAGTCGCTGTGTTCTCGTTTTGCATATGTATGTGTACACTCGTCGGTACATCCTCAGGCTTCGTAGTGTGTGTATGATGTAAAGTTGTACAACATCGCATTTCAATAGCTCGCGCGACCAAAATTTGTAATTTTCGACGAAACAGCGACAATGCGAATAGGATATGTCTCTGTGGAAAGAATATCAATGTGTCCAGGTGGCTGTGCCAACAGAGTGTTCGCTTGGCGAAACTCGAAATCGTTAAAGAATCGTTCTATTTTTTTTTATTCTTTTTTTTATTTATTTTGTTTCGTTTTTTCTTTTTGTTTATTTTTTGTTTATTTTATAAAAATAAAAATGAACAAAAAATATCAAAGAAGCTAACATCGGCTATGCCGAAGTTTATATACCCTTGCAGCGCTTCCGGCAGAGCTGGGAGCAGAGCCGATTATTATATTGACTGTAGCTTGTGTTATATTTATCCGATCACATTCAAATTTTGGGATCTGGGGTTTTATATACATACATATGTGATATGTAAATTTCATAGCATACTCCAATTTGTATGAAAATGTTCCTTCTAGAGCTATATCATATAGTGGTCCGATCCTGATGGTTTTCATAATTTTTTTTTCCGGGTAATTAAAAACCCGGAAAAAATTTTAGCCCAATAGCTCTTAAGACGGCTGAGTAAGACGCATACGCACAGACGGACGGACATGGCTATATCAACTCAGCTTCTCATGCTGATCAAGAATATATATACTTTATGGGGTCGGAAACGTCTCCTTCTGTGCTTTACAAACATCTGACCAATATTATAATACCCTCTGCAAGGAAAAAAAAAAAACAAAAAGAAAACAGAAACCAAAAAAAATAAATAAAAAAAGAATAAAAATAAACCAAAAACAAAAAGAAAAAAGAAACAACAAAAATTAATAAAACTACCAGGTAATCAACCTTCTGTTCATTCCCCAAATTTCAGTCACTTTTTATTACAGTTTTTTATAAAATTCATTCTTCTGCCGAGAGAGCGGTGATCGTCAGAGCGGCGCAACTGGATTGTGCCTCTCAATGCAACTTCGCTCTATCCGTTAACATATGTATGTACATCGGCAATGTTAATTAACATTTATTCACTTATGCTATGCCTTATAAAATCTGATTGCTCTTTCCCGGCAAGCATTTTTAAAGTTAACAGAGCATAATTGAGTCTTCTATGGGTCGCGCGACGATTGAAAATAGTCATATTTGCGCTCATTTTCTGATCATAAATGGCCCATTCGTCGGGAGAAAATGGTACCCTAGCCGCGACTCATCTCGATGAGTCGCCTTTTACTCTTTTTTTAATCATAAAAGAGTCTTTAACGAGTCATCTTTTTATCATTAAAGAGTCTTCCACAAGTCATTTTTATACCCTTGCAAAAAGGGTATATTAATTTTGGTCAAAAGTGTGCAACGCATAGAAGGAAGCATCTCCGACCATATAAAGTATATATATTCTTGATCAGCTCGACGAGACGAGTTCAAATAGCCATGTCCGTCCGTCCGTCCGTCCGTCTGTCTGGATCAACGCAAACTCCTCCTAGACCGTAAGAGCTACGGAGCTGAAATTTTGCATGTAGGCTTGTATATACTGCAGGCGTTGTATATCTCGGATTCAGCCGGATCATTATATCATATAGCTCCCATACAAAAGGCAAAGTCACGAACAGTGACTTTTCTTAATAACTTCGTTATTTTCTGAGCGATTGTCGTGAATTTTAATATTGGTGAGTTAATTACACATATAAACGACTATGCCAAATTTGATCAAGATCGGGTGACTATATCAAATAGCTCCCATAGGAACGATCTTTCGAAAACAGTGACTTTGGTGAATAACTTCGTTACTTTTGACGCGATTGCTTTCAAATTAAACATTTGTTAGTTTAATATATCTGTTAATGATTGTGCCAAATTTGATAAGGATCGGGTAACTATATCGTATAGCTCCCATAGGAACGATCGGTGTAAAACAGTGACTTTTATCAATAACTCCGTTATTTCCTATGTAGGCCGTTTTTTCGCAAACATTAGCCTTTTTAGCTTAAACGTTTTTCCACTTTTGACGGCTATAGGTAAGGAAAGAGTTACCAAAAATGTTGCAAGGGTATACAAACTTTGACGCGGTCGAAGTTAGCCCTGGCCCTCTGGTTTAAACATAAAAGAGTCTTCCACGAGTCATAATTTAATCATTTCTGACTCATATTCGAATGAAATTTTTAATGATTTGCAACAAAAATAATTTTTTTTAATATATAATTGTTATTTACTATACATATATTATCTTAGAAAATAACACCAAAAAAAGTTAATAGATATTTAAAACAAAACATAGAAATTCAAAACAGAAAATAACAAAAATTGTAATAGAAATTCATAATGTAGATAATAATAAAAATATTTACAATATTATTTACATGTATTACTCTAAACGCCTACGCTTCGCCAGCCTGTCATTGGCATGGACAAAATGCTTTTGTAGCACCGTATTCAATTCTTTGTCCGTGCATTTATATTTTTCATTAGTAATATCTGAAAGGGACCTGAACTTTCAGCACTCTTATGATTATATTCAAAACTTTCGTTTGCCAAAAGATCATTTGAATTGTTATTTTTCTCTATTATTTTCGTTTCAGGAAATAATAGTTAAAAAGGCTCCTCTTTTGGCCACGCGCCGAAATAGTTTGACTGACATAATCACCTTTTTATTTGTTATAATTGATATCTGGTTAGATTACGACCTATTGAAATTTAAATCGAACCGGCTCGAGGTCACTCTTACAAAAGAAGATTATTGCCTTGGAAATAATCTTCTTTTCACACAAAAAGGTGAGCAGGTTGTCTGTATAGCTATTTCAAGAACTATCAACTTGTGTGTTGCCTTTGAAATAATCTTCTTTTGTAAGATTGACCTCGAGCCGGCTAAGTGATATATTGTTTGCACTTTGCACTTCCACTTCAATTGCACTTTCACGATCGAATGACAAAATTTTCACATTTCGGCATGTGCTGAAGAAAAAGTGCCGTTTAACGTATATAACGTATATAAGCTTAGATAAGAATCGCTTTTGGATCAGCCAAGCAAGCAGAATATGAGTGGATAGTAAGAAAGCAAAACCAAGCAATGATTATATTTTAATCACCTGCATGCTCATAGGGCGAATGCTTTGTTTTAAAACAAATTTGTATTTCAAACCAATCAACTTTGAGCATATAGAAAGGTGAAACGATCCTTTTTCGTTCTTCAGGATAATTTCAATCTTTAGGGCGAGGTTCGGCATAACAAATTTTATTTTGTGCCCCGGTGAAATTACGACACAATAATTTATGTATATAAATGTATGTTGGAGTTTATTTGTATACTTTGGGTATTTGGTGGAATGTTTATATGTTATTTTACACTGATTTGGGTTGATATTTATATTTTTATATTCAGATTTTGTTGTTGCTTGGTGAGTCTATAAGGTTACTCGTAAGGCCTTATAACTCGATGACTGCTCGTACTTGTAGATTGCTAGGAGCCGAATATTCTTAAGGTTACTCGTAAGGCCAAAAGAGATTTGTTGCTTCGCTTCTTGTTGATTAGGACTCGATGACTTGATAGCTTGATCTTGAATCGACGACTTGATAAATGTCCTGACTTGCTGCTCGCCTTATATAGGCCTCCTGGGCCTCCAGAATCACTTGGTGTGATACCGCTATACAGTCGGTGAATTTCCATCGGCCCATCGCTTTCATCCACGTTGTTGCTATGCGTGGTGAAAGTCCCGTACAAGTCCTTTGCGCAGCCGCATCCACTTTCTGGCTGCTGCGCGCCCATTAAATTCCTGTCCTTGTTCCTCCACTCTGCCCAGTTAGCGCCTCTGTTGCTATGCGGGCTTCCATCCTTTTCTAGTTTATTTCTCTGCTCTGGTCGCATGGCCTTTGACTCTTTTTTTAATCATAAAAGAGTCTTTAACGAGTCATCTTTTTATCATTAAAGAGTCTTCCACAAGTCATTTTATAAACATAAAAGAGTCTTCCACGAGTCATAATTTAATCATTTCTGACTCATATTCGAATGAAATTTTCAATGATTTGCAACAAAAATAATTTTTTTTAATATATAATTGTTATTTACTATACATATATTATCTTAGAAAATAACACCAAAAAAAAGTTAATAGATATTTAAAACAAAACATAGAAATTCAAAACAAAAAATAACAAAAATTGTAATAGAAATTCATAATGTAGATAATAATAAAAATATTTACAATATTATTTACATGTATTACTCTAAACGCCTACGCTTCGCCAGCCTGTCATTGGCATGGACAAAATGCTTTTGTAGCACCGTATTCAATTCTTTGTCCGTGCATTTATATTTTTCATTAGTAATATCTGAAAGGGACCTGAACTTTCAGCACTCTTATGATTATATTCAAAACTTTCGTTTGCCAAAAGATCATTTGAATTGTTATTTTTCTCTATTATTTTCGTTTCAGGAAATAATAGTTAAAAAGGCTCCTCTTTTGGCCACGCGCCGAAATAGTTTGACTGACATAATCACCTTTTTATTTGTTATAATTGATATCTGGTTAGATTACGACCTATTGAAATTTAAATCGAACCGGCTCGAGGTCACTCTTACAAAAGAAGATTATTGCCTTGGAAATAATCTTCTTTTCACACAAAAAGGTGAGCAGGTTGTCTGTATAGCTATTTCAAGAACTATCAACTTGTGTGTTGCCTTTGAAATAATCTTCTTTTGTAAGATTGACCTCGAGCCGGCTAAGTGATATATTGTTTGCACTTTGCACTTCCACTTCAATTGCACTTTCACGATCGAATGACAAAATTTTCACATTTCGGCATGTGCTGAAGAAAAAGTGCCGTTTAACGTATATAACGTATATAAGCTTAGATAAGAATCGCTTTTGGATCAGCCAAGCAAGCAGAATATGAGTGGATAGTAAGAAAGCAAAACCAAGCAATGATTATATTTTAATCACCTGCATGCTCATAGGGCGAATGCTTTGTTTTAAAACAAATTTGTATTTCAAACCAATCAACTTTGAGCATATGGAAAGGTGAAACGATCCTTTTTCGTTCTTCAGGATAATTTCAATCTTTAGGGCGAGGTTCGGCATAACAAATTTTATATTGTGCCCCGGTGAAATTACGACACAATAATTTGTGTATATAAATGTATGCTGGAGTTTATTTGTATACTTTGGGTATTTGGTGGAATGTTTATATGTTATTTTATACTGATTTGGGTTGATATTTATATTTTTATATTCAGATTTTGTTGTTGCTTGGTGAGTCTATAAGGTTACTCGTAAGGCCTTATAACTCGATGACTTGCTTTCCATCGGCCCATCGCTTTCATCCACGTTGTTGCTATGCGTGGTGAAAGTCCCGTACAAGTCCTTTGCGCAGCCGCATCCACTTTCTGGCTGCTGCGCGCCCATTAAATTCCTGTCCTTGTTCCTCCACTCTGCCCAAATAGCGCCTCTGTTGCTATGCGGGCTTCCATCCTTTTCTAGTTTATTTCTCTGCTCTGGTCGCATGTCCTCTCTCGTTGCTAGGCGACGCACAGTTGGGCCTCTGCTCGGATAGCGTTGCAAAAATACGTTTTTTCATGATCGCGTTTGGCAAAAATAATATATGCAATCGATAGGAAATACTTCAGAGATTATGAATCCGAAAAATTTTTGAAATCGGTTGAGATTCATGGGTGCTAGAGGCGCCCAAAGCTGAGACATTTTTAGTGAAAAGGGAAAAATGCTAATTTTTAAAAAATAAATCGCAACTTTAAAACTGAATATTGGGCGATTTCAACAATCGATCTTGGATTTTTTCTGGTTTTATCTGAAAAGTATGTTCTTTATTAATAGCATGTTTCATAAATTTTAATAATTACTTAAATAGTTATTGAATTAGAAGCGTTTAAAAAATTTACTAAATATTGGAATTTTTTGAACTTTGATGGAATAAAACTAGCAAGACTCAACGAGTATCAATACCGGACTATATACACTAGGTAGGTGAAATATTTACCTATCAGATGTATATAGTCCCAATATGCGGAGACATGCATTTATTAATAGCATGTTTCATAAATTTTAATAATTACTTAAATAGTTATTGAATTAGAAGCGTTTAAAAAATTTACTAAATATTGGAATTTTTTGAACTTTGATGGAATAAAACTAGCAAGACTCAACGAGTATCAATACCGGACTATATACACTAGGTAGGTGAAATATTTACCTATCAGATGTATATAGTCCCAATATGCGGAGACCTGCGACAGCGATGCGTAAGCCATAAAACTAAGGCAACCTCGCCTAAAAAATGCGCTGCAGGTATAAGGAAGAAGAAGAGCGCATGCGTATTGGCCTGTAGCTTCTTTGTATTTAAATGATAACATTGCGTAATGCTGTTTTGCAAATACTACCTGTTTACATATATGCCTTTCTACAATGATAAGTTGCTAATTACCTGCTTTGGAAAAAATGACAAAACAGGTAATTTACAAAATAATTACAAAAATATAACATAAAGAGCTACTTATTCCTCTCGTTTGCGACAGTTTATTTTCAACTTCATAAGTGGAAACACCTTAAATCAGGACTGAATAGTATTTGTCAATATAATTCAAGACAGTTTTATTTAATTGTGCAAAAATGTTGTTAAAGAATGAAAGGATTTTGAAAGTTTTCAAAGAGTGTGAAAACTTAAACGATTTTGAAATGGGGTTGCTAAAGGAGATGAGCGTTTCATTCGAAAACGCTAGTACGGAGCTTAAGTTATAAATCAAATGTACACAAAATAACTTAAGGCGAAAATGGATCGCAAGCGGCAGAAATCTGGCAAATTTCGTAAAAAAAAATGAAGTTTGGCTTAAGCAGTGTACGACATTCGTAGATTCGGAGCACGAAGATGATCAACCATCAACTAGGCGAGGAAGAGGAAGGCCGCATAAAGATGTGGAAGATTGTTCAACGTTTACAAGGAAACGAAAGCTTCAGGTTGCTACTGAAAGCATTACAACGGAGCATCTTTCAGAAGCACTTTCTTCAAAGTATGAAAAGGAACAAGAGATGGCAAAGGCGAGCATTACGAAAGCAGTACAGATCGCCAGTCCTATTCGACTACATAGGATTAAGGAAAGTATTCCAACCCCACCAAACTTAGTCCCCACTAAGTACACTGAGGAAGAGGCGTTTTCCTTATTTATGGACCTAGGATTGACGAAGGAGAAGTACGAAATTTTAAAGAGTTCCTTAAAAAGTCATAAAGTCGACGTTCTTCCCGGATACAAAAAAATTGGATTCGCCAAGAAGGAAGCAGTACCGGCAAATAAAATTATAACAGAGGTATCTGTAGAAATAAAACTCCAGGATTTAATGAATCACACTGCGAGACGTCTTGTTGAAAGTATGCCTGATGGAGAGGTGGATCTTCTTCCCGAAAATTTGACATTACTCAACAAATGGGGATGTGATGGATCATCTGGACAAAGCGCCTACAAGCAGATTATACACACAGAAGACGAAGCTATTTCTGATGAAAATATGTTCATGGCTTCTGTAGTTCCTTTGCGCCTAAGAAGTGAAAGTTCTGAACATTGGAGAAATCTTCGACCGTCATCGACCCACTATTGTCGGCCTTTGTTATTCAAATATGCAAAGGAGTCCTCGGAATTAATCAAATCAACTGTTGGCGACATAAAAAATCAAATAAGCCAACTGAAACCTGCTGTTTTCCAAACCAAGAGTGGAAAAACACTTACGGTTAACTTTGAGTTTTTCCTGACAATGATTGATGGAAAAGTGTTAAAAGAAATTACAAACACTTCCTCAACGTTAAGGTGTCCAATTTGCCAAAAAAACTCAAAAAGAATTTCAGAACTTAGACGATTCAACAAGTGAGAAAACTGCTACGAATATGGAATTTCTCCGTTGCATTGCAGAATAAAGTGTATGGATTTTACAAAAACAGGAGAAACAAAAACGGATAAAACATCTCGTGAGGATATTCAGAGCAGGAAGGAGATTATACAAGCTGAATTCTCTCGCAAGCTGGGACTGAAAGTTGACTGCCCAAAGTACGGATACGGAAATACGAATGATGGAAATACTTCAAGGAGATTTTTTGAAAATGATGAAGTGGCATCTTTTATAACAGGTGTTAGTCAAGAGATCATTAAAAGGTTGGCTGTTATCTTGAATATTATAAATTGCAAGGAAACGGTAAGAAAAATTTTTGATTTTTTTTTTTTTTTTAAGTAGAAAAGTTTATTAATGCATAAAAGTTTCTTACTTACCACTTCCGTTCCACGTGCAGTTACTAAGTGATGGTACAAAATTTGCGAAAACATCGAACATCGGCCTACGAACATCGATGATTCATTTTCAAATTGAAACATCGATACATCGATATAACATCGATCTTCCGCCCAGCTCTAATATACATATGTTTAAGTTAGTTTTTCCGAAATCTTCATTTCGCTCATTCTCAAATAAACTTAAATTATTATTGTGTTTTAGAGGTTCTTATTCCTATTTTCTTACTAGTTTAATCAACATTATTATTAAACAAAATTATTCATTTTTACGTAGAAATATCAAAAATGAATATAATGAGAGCGGTAGTAACAAAAAAAAAAATTTTTTCATCTGCTTTCATCTCGCTCTAGGTTTTGCACTACGGCTACGGCTACGTATAAAAATTCGTTTCATTTTTTGCTATTGCTATTGCTCTAGGTTTTTTAAACGCAAAAACTATAGCAGGGCATAGCATTTAGCAAAAAAAGGGTATATTAATTTTGGTCAAAAGTGTGCAACGCATAGAAGGAAGCATCTTCGACCATATAAAGTATATATATTCTTGATCAGCACGACGAGACGAGTTCAAATAGCCATGTCCGTCCGTCCGTCTGGATCAACGCGAACTCCTCCTAGACCGTAAGAGCTAAAGAGCAGAAATTTTGCATGTAGGCTTGTATATACTGCAGGCGTTGTATATCTCGGATTCAGCCGGATCGGATCACTATATCATATAGCTCCCATACAAATGGCAAAGTCACGAACAGTGACTTTTCTTAATAACTTCGTTATTTTCTGAGCTACTGTCGTGAAATATTGGTGAGTTAATTACACATATAAACGACTATGCCAAATTTGATCAGGATCGGGTTACCATATCATATGAAAAATGCTGCATTTTCAAATTAGACTATTATTGAAAATGCATTAAAAACATCATTTGAAATAATAATAATTCCTCATTGTTATGAGAATCATTTCTATGTTTTATTTCTGAATAAAGATAAATTAGAATTCACCTTTGGATCTCTTTGGGGAAACATCCAAGCCCGAATTATTCATTCACTTAAATATTTTAAACATGTTCCGTTGGTTCATTCCGAGCATTTTTATACTACAATATGCCAAATGCTATATCATGGGTATGGCACTTGAAAATTTAACATCTGAAACTGTTTTCAAAAATCAGATGGTTAATAAATTAATTAACTGCAGTAATGCAGTACTAAATACTTGCCTGCATTGCTCAGGCCGGACATCTAAGACTAATTATTTTAGTTGCAATAAATGTATTAGGTTTCTTTGCACTAAGTGCTTGGAAAGCCTATATACCTTAGCTGATACCAATTTCATTTGTAAGCTATGTGAGGCATAAACTTACCTTAAAATTTTAGTTGTGGGCATGCCTAATAGTGGAAACCACGTTAAAAAACAAAGATCTATACCAACTTGTGTTAGTGGACATGCCTTATTGTCTGGACGTTAACGATGCGTTAACAATGCGAAGTACGTTCAAGTGGCCCATACGGCACCTGTTTCGCGCGAGCCCAAGCAGAGCGCTGTCCACCTCCCGCCCGACCGACCGTGGGGCGCAGCCGCATATCGGACGGCACGATCGCGTGGACAAATACAAATAAAACGGACAAACAATTAAAAATATGATTAACTACAGCTAATTACGAGCTAAATGTGCTAAAATAGAAGTTTTCACAAGGGAAAGAGATGCTTCTGATCTGATTACGGGATACAGAAGATTGTAGTCAGAACATAGGACTCGAAAAGGTTCATGCAAAGAATAGTTAGAACTACAGTGTTTTAAGGATAGAGGAATAAAATTTCCAGTAGGTCTACGGGTTACAGGTAGGTTTAACTGGTTCAATAGCTCAGGAGAGTCTATTTCACCTATAAAAAGTTTATGAATAAAGATAGCACCAAGCATTACTCTACGGCAAATTGACATTGCGATCCCAATTTAGACCGCTAAGAGCGAAAAGCAGAAATTGCTTTTGAACAGATTCAATTTTACTTTGGTGCGTCTCATATTGAGGTGACCATATGCAAGATCCGTACTCTAAGATAGGACGGATTAAAGAAGTATACAGCATTTTGGTTGTGTACGGATCGTCAAACTCTTTTGACCATCGTTTCACAAACCCAAGAACATTCATAGCTTTACTAACTGTAGCAGAAATATGAGGATTAAAAGTTAATTTATGGTCCATAAGAACACCTAAATCATTGATAATATCTATCCGCTCTAAGGCTGTGTCGTTAAGATAATAAGTTGCTAAGTATGGAATGCATCTATAACAAGACATAACTTTACATTTAGTGCCGTTAATGTTTAATAGGTTGGTTTCACACCAACTCTGAAGATCATTAAGATCGGATTGAAGCAGGCAAGAAGACGATATGTCTTTAAAACTGAGGTAAAGCTTGACATCATCCGCTTACATAAGCACCCGAGAATGTGACACTACCAATGGAAGATCATTTATAAAAAGAGTGAATAGCAATGGACCCAAATGACTACCCTGAGGTACTCCAGAGGTCACTTGGATGGTCTTAGAAAATGAAGACTTAAAGAGGACCTTATGTGTACGATTAGAAAGATATTAAACAATCCAATCTAGCAAAACGCTGGGGATGCCAAATGCGTTTAATTTATATAAAAGCAGAGTATGATTAACAGAGTCAAAGGCCTTGCTGAAGTCATTATAAATGACGTCAGTTTGCACGGCAGTCTTGAATCCTTTGACCGAGTGAGATGTATATTCTAATAGGTTAGAAGTTGTCGATCTACGTTTTTTAAACCCATGTTGGGATGACGAAATGATTGAGCTACAAAAATGCTGCAATTGAGATGTTATTATTTTCTCAAATGCTTTGGGTATGGCAGACAATTTAGAAATACCCCTATAATTGGAGGCTTCGGACTTCTTCCCCTTTTTATGAAGAGGAATAATATATGATTCCTTCCAGATAGGCGGGAAGGCGGAAGATGTGACGGACAGTGTAAACAACTTAAGTATTGGCTTACATAGGGCCTCCGCGCAAAACCTTAATACGCAGCCTGGTATTCCATCAGGGCCAGGTGCATATATTGGTTTGACGGAACTGAGCACGCTAAGAACCGCAACAGATTTTGTTGTTGCTTGGTGAGTCTATAAGGTTACTCGTAAGGCCTTATAACTCGATGACTTGCTCGTACTTGTAGATTGCTAGGAGCCGAATATTCTTAAGGTTACTCGTAAGGCCAAAAGAGATTTGTTGCTTCGCTTCTTGTTGATTAGGACTCGATGACTTGATAGCTTGATCTTGAATCGACGACTTGATAAATGTCCTGACTTGCTGCTCGCCTTATATAGGCCTCCTGGGCCTCCAGAATCACTTGGTGTGATACCGCTATACAGTCGGTGAATTTCCATCGGCCCATCGCTTTCATCCACGTTGTTGCTATGCGTGGTGAAAGTCCCGTACAAGTCCTTTGCGCAGCCGCATCCACTTTCTGGCTGCTGCGCGCCCATTAAATTCCTGTCCTTGTTCCTCCACTCTGCCCAGTTAGCGCCTCTGTTGCTATGCGGGCTTCCATCCTTTTCTAGTTTATTTCTCTGCTCTGGTCGCATGTCCTCTCTCGTTGCTAGGCGACGCACAGTTGGGCCTCTGCTCGGATAGCGTTGCAAAAATACGTTTTTTCATGATCGCGTTTGGCAAAAATAATATATGCAATCGATAGGAAATACTTCAGAGATTATGAATCCGAAAAATTTTTGAAATCGGTTGAGATTCATGGGTGCTAGAGGCGCCCAAAGCTGAGACATTTTTAGTGAAAAGGGAAAAATGCTAATTTTTAAAAAATAAATCGCAACTTTAAAACTGAATATTGGGCGATTTCAACAATCGATCTTGGATTTTTTCTGGTTTTATCTGAAAAGTATGTTCTTTATTAATAGCATGTTTCATAAATTTTAATAATTACTTAAATAGTTATTGAATTAGAAGCGTTTTTGAACTTTGATGGAATAAAACTAGCAAGACTCAACGAGTATCAATACCGGACTATATACACTAGGTAGGTGAAATATTTACCTATCAGATGTATATAGTCCCAATATGCGGAGACCTGCGACAGCGATGCGTAAGCCATAAAACTAAGGCAACCTCGCCTAAAAAATGCGCTGCAGGTATAAGGAAGAAGAAGAGCGCATGCGTATTGGCCTGTAGCTTCTTTGTATTTAAATGATAACATTGCGTAATGCTGTTTTGCAAATACTACCTGTTTACATATATGCCTTTCTACAATGATAAGTTGCTAATTACCTGTTTTGGAAAAAATGACAAAACAGGTAATTTATTTAAGTTGATGAAAAGTTTGTCCTATTTGTGGGTTGGTCGTTTTTATTTCCGTTTACCTAATTGGATGTAAATATTAAGTTGTTTACCTAATTAATACAAAAAGGGTAATACCGATTTTTCGTTCTACCTAGTTAATTACAAAAATATAACATAAAGAGCTACTTATTCCTCTCGTTTGCGACAGTTTATTTTCAACTTCATAAGTGGAAACACCTTAAATCAGGACTGAATAGTATTTGTCAATATAATTCAAGACAGTTTTATTTAATTGTGCAAAAATGTTGTTAAAGAATGAAAGGATTTTGAAAGTTTTCAAAGAGTGTGAAAACTTAAACGATTTTGAAATGGGATTGCTAAAGGAGATGAGCGTTTCATTCGAAAACGCTAGTACGGAGCTTAAGTTATAAATCAAATATACACAAAATAACTTAAGGCGAAAATGGATCGCAAGCGGCAGAAATCTGGCAAATTTCGTAAAAAAAAATGAAGTTTGGCTTGAGCAGTATACGACATTCGTAGATTCGGAGCACGAAGATGATCAACCATCAACTAGGCGAGGAAGAGGAAGGCCGCATAAAGATGTGGAAGATTGTTCAACGTTTACAAGGAAACGAAAGCTTCAGGTTGCTACTGAAAGCATTACAACGGAGCATCTTTCAGAAGCACTTTCTTCAAAGTATGAAAAGGAACAAGAGATGGCAAAGGCGAGCATTACGAAAGCAGTACAGATCGCCAGTCCTATTCGACTACATAGGATTAAGGAAAGTATTCCAACCCCACCAAACTTAGTCCCCACTAAGTACACTGAGGAAGAGGCGTTTTCCTTATTTATAGACCTAGGATTGACGAAGGAGAAGTACGAAATTTTAAGGAGTTCCTTAAAAAGTCATAAAGTCGACGTTCTTCCCGGATACAAAAAAATTGGATTCGCCAAGAAGGAAGCAGTACCGGCAAATAAAATTATAACAGAGGTATCTGTAGAAATAAAACTCCAGGATTTAATGAATCACACTGCGAGACGTCTTGTTGAAAGTATGCCTGATGGAGAGGTGGATCTTCTTCCCGAAAATTTGACATTACTCAACAAATGGGGATGTGATGGATCATCTGGACAAAGCGCCTACAAGCAGATTATACACACAGAAGACGAAGCTATTTCTGATGAAAATATGTTCATGGCTTCTGTAGTTCCTTTGCGCCTAAGAAGTGAAAGTTCTGAACATTGGAGAAATCTTCGACCGTCATCGACCCACTATTGTCGGCCTTTGTTATTCAAATATGCAAAGGAGTCCTCGGAATTAATCAAATCAACTGTTGGCGACATAAAAAATCAAATAAGCCAACTGAAACCTGCTGTTTTCCAAACCAAGAGTGGAAAAACACTTACGGTTAACTTTGAGTTTTTCCTGACAATGATTGATGGAAAAGTGTTAAAAGAAATTACAAACACTTCCTCAACGTTAAGGTGTCCAATTTGCCAAAAAAACTCAAAAAGAATTTCAGAACTTAGACGATTCAACAAGTGAGAAAACTGCTACGAATATGGAATTTCTCCGTTGCATTGCAGAATAAAGTGTATGGATTTTACAAAAACAGGAGAAACAAAAACGGATAAAACATCTCGTGAGGATATTCAGAGCAGGAAGGAGATTATACAAGCTGAATTCTCTCGCAAGCTGGGACTGAAAGTTGACTGCCCAAAGTACGGATACGGAAATACGAATGATGGAAATACTTCAAGGAGATTTTTTGAAAATGATGAAGTGGCATCTTTTATAACAGGTGTTAGTCAAGAGATCATTAAAAGGTTGGCTGTTATCTTGAATATTATAAATTGCAAGGAAACGGTAAGAAAAATTTTTGATTTTTTTTTTTTTTTTAAGTAGAAAAGTTTATTAATGCATAAAAGTTTCTTACTTACCACTTCCGTTCCACGTGCAGTTACTAAGTGATGGTACAAAATTTGCGAAAACATCGAACATCGGCCTACGAACATCGATGATTCATTTTCAAATTGAAACATCGATACATCGATATAACATCGATCTTCCGCCCAGCTCTAATATACATATGTTTAAGTTAGTTTTTCCGAAATCTTCATTTCGCTCATTCTCAAATAAACTTAAATTATTATTGTGTTTTAGAGGTTCTTATTCCTATTTTCTTACTAGTTTAATCAACATTATTATTAAACAAAATTATTCATTTTTACGTAGAAATATCAAAAATGAATATAATGAGAGCGGTAGTAACAAAAAAAAAAATTTTTTCATCTGCTTTCATCTCGCTCTAGGTTTTGCACTACGGCTACGGCTACGTATAAAAATTCGTTTCATTTTTTGCTATTGCTATTGCTCTAGGTTTTTTAAACGCAAAAACTATAGCAGGGCATAGCATTTAGCAAAAAAAGGGTATATTAATTTTGGTCAAAAGTGTGCAACGCATAGAAGGAAGCATCTTCGACCATATAAAGTATATATATTCTTGATCAGCACGACGAGACGAGTTCAAATAGCCATGTCCGTCCGTCCGTCTGGATCAACGCGAACTCCTCCTAGACCGTAAGAGCTAAAGAGCAGAAATTTTGCATGTAGGCTTGTATATACTGCAGGCGTTGTATATCTCGGATTCAGCCGGATCGGATCACTATATCATATAGCTCCCATACAAATGGCAAAGTCACGAACAGTGACTTTTCTTAATAACTTCGTTATTTTCTGAGCTACTGTCGTGAAATATTGGTGAGTTAATTACACATATAAACGACTATGCCAAATTTGATCAGGATCGGGTTACCATATCATATGAAAAATGCTGCATTTTCAAATTAGACTATTATTGAAAATGCATTAAAAACATCATTTGAAATAATAATAATTCCTCATTGTTATGAGAATCATTTCTATGTTTTATTTCTGAATAAAGATAAATTAGAATTCACCTTTGGATCTCTTTGGGGAAACATCCAAGCCCGAATTATTCATTCACTTAAATATTTTAAACATGTTCCGTTGGTTCATTCCGAGCATTTTTATACTACAATATGCCAAATGCTATATCATGGGTATGGCACTTGAAAATTTAACATCTGAAACTGTTTTCAAAAATCAGATGGTTAATAAATTAATTAACTGCAGTAATGCAGTACTAAATACTTGCCTGCATTGCTCAGGCCGGACATCTAAGACTAATTATTTTAGTTGCAATAAATGTATTAGGTTTCTTTGCACTAAGTGCTTGGAAAGCCTATATACCTTAGCTGATACCAATTTCATTTGTAAGCTATGTGAGGCATAAACTTACCTTAAAATTTTAGTTGTGGGCATGCCTAATAGTGGAAACCACGTTAAAAAACAAAGATCTATACCAACTTGTGTTAGTGGACATGCCTTATTGTCTGGACGTTAACGATGCGTTAACAATGCGAAGTACGTTCAAGTGGCCCATACGGCACCTGTTTCGCGCGAGCCCAAGCAGAGCGCTGTCCACCTCCCGCCCGACCGACCGTGGGGCGCAGCCGCATATCGGACGGCACGATCGCGTGGACAAATACAAATAAAACGGACAAACAATTAAAAATATGATTAACTACAGCTAATTACGAGCTAAATGTGCTAAAATAGAAGTTTTCACAAGGGAAAGAGATGCTTCTGATCTGATTACGGGATACAGAAGATTGTAGTCAGAACATAGGACTCGAAAAGGTTCATGCAAAGAATAGTTAGAACTACAGTGTTTTAAGGATAGAGGAATAAAATTTCCAGTAGGTCTACGGGTTACAGGTAGGTTTAACTGGTTCAATAGCTCAGGAGAGTCTATTTCACCTATAAAAAGTTTATGAATAAAGATAGCACCAAGCATTACTCTACGGCAAATTGACATTGCGATCCCAATTTAGACCGCTAAGAGCGAAAAGCAGAAATTGCTTTTGAACAGATTCAATTTTACTTTGGTGCGTCTCATATTGAGGTGACCATATGCAAGATCCGTACTCTAAGATAGGACGGATTAAAGAAGTATACAGCATTTTGGTTGTGTACGGATCGTCAAACTCTTTTGACCATCGTTTCACAAACCCAAGAACATTCATAGCTTTACTAACTGTAGCAGAAATATGAGGATTAAAAGTTAATTTATGGTCCATAAGAACACCTAAATCATTGATAATATCTATCCGCTCTAAGGCTGTGTCGTTAAGATAATAAGTTGCTAAGTATGGAATGCATCTATAACAAGACATAACTTTACATTTAGTGCCGTTAATGTTTAATAGGTTGGTTTCACACCAACTCTGAAGATCATTAAGATCGGATTGAAGCAGGCAAGAAGACGATATGTCTTTAAAACTGAGGTAAAGCTTGACATCATCCGCTTACATAAGCACCCGAGAATGTGACACTACCAATGGAAGATCATTTATAAAAGAGTGAATAGCAATGGACCCAAATGACTACCCTGAGGTACTCCAGAGGTCACTTGGATGGTCTTAGAAAATGAAGACTTAAAGAGGACCTTATGTGTACGATTAGAAAGATATTAAACAATCCAATCTAGCAAAACGCTGGGGATGCCAAATGCGTTTAATTTATATAAAAGCAGAGTATGATTAACAGAGTCAAAGGCCTTGCTGAAGTCATTATAAATGACGTCAGTTTGCACGGCAGTCTTGAATCCTTTGACCGAGTGAGATGTATATTCTAATAGGTTAGAAGTTGTCGATCTACGTTTTTTAAACCCATGTTGGGATGACGAAATGATTGAGCTACAAAAATGCTGCAATTGAGATGTTATTATTTTCTCAAATGCTTTGGGTATGGCAGACAATTTAGAAATACCCCTATAATTGGAGGCTTCGGACTTCTTCCCCTTTTTATGAAGAGGAATAATATATGATTCCTTCCAGATAGGCGGGAAGGCGGAAGATGTGACGGACAGTGTAAACAACTTAAGTATTGGCTTACATAGGGCCTCCGCGCAAAACCTTAATACGCAGCCTGGTATTCCATCAGGGCCAGGTGCATATATTGGTTTGACGGAACTGAGCACGCTAAGAACCGCAACAGATTTTGTTGTTGCTTGGTGAGTCTATAAGGTTACTCGTAAGGCCTTATAACTCGATGACTTGCTCGTACTTGTAGATTGCTAGGAGCCGAATATTCTTAAGGTTACTCGTAAGGCCAAAAGAGATTTGTTGCTTCGCTTCTTGTTGATTAGGACTCGATGACTTGATAGCTTGATCTTGAATCGACGACTTGATAAATGTCCTGACTTGCTGCTCGCCTTATATAGGCCTCCTGGGCCTCCAGAATCACTTGGTGTGATACCGCTATACAGTCGGTGAATTTCCATCGGCCCATCGCTTTCATCCACGTTGTTGCTATGCGTGGTGAAAGTCCCGTACAAGTCCTTTGCGCAGCCGCATCCACTTTCTGGCTGCTGCGCGCCCATTAAATTCCTGTCCTTGTTCCTCCACTCTGCCCAGTTAGCGCCTCTGTTGCTATGCGGGCTTCCATCCTTTTCTAGTTTATTTCTCTGCTCTGGTCGCATGTCCTCTCTCGTTGCTAGGCGACGCACAGTTGGGCCTCTGCTCGGATAGCGTTGCAAAAATACGTTTTTTCATGATCGCGTTTGGCAAAAATAATATATGCAATCGATAGGAAATACTTCAGAGATTATGAATCCGAAAAATTTTTGAAATCGGTTGAGATTCATGGGTGCTAGAGGCGCCCAAAGCTGAGACATTTTTAGTGAAAAGGGAAAAATGCTAATTTTTAAAAAATAAATCGCAACTTTAAAACTGAATATTGGGCGATTTCAACAATCGATCTTGGATTTTTTCTGGTTTTATCTGAAAAGTATGTTCTTTATTAATAGCATGTTTCATAAATTTTAATAATTACTTAAATAGTTATTGAATTAGAAGCGTTTTTGAACTTTGATGGAATAAAACTAGCAAGACTCAACGAGTATCAATACCGGACTATATACACTAGGTAGGTGAAATATTTACCTATCAGATGTATATAGTCCCAATATGCGGAGACCTGCGACAGCGATGCGTAAGCCATAAAACTAAGGCAACCTCGCCTAAAAAATGCGCTGCAGGTATAAGGAAGAAGAAGAGCGCATGCGTATTGGCCTGTAGCTTCTTTGTATTTAAATGATAACATTGCGTAATGCTGTTTTGCAAATACTACCTGTTTACATATATGCCTTTCTACAATGATAAGTTGCTAATTACCTGTTTTGGAAAAAATGACAAAACAGGTAATTTATTTAAGTTGATGAAAAGTTTGTCCTATTTGTGGGTTGGTCGTTTTTATTTCCGTTTACCTAATTGGATGTAAATATTAAGTTGTTTACCTAATTAATACAAAAAGGGTAATACCGATTTTTCGTTCTACCTAGTTAATTACAAAAATATAACATAAAGAGCTACTTATTCCTCTCGTTTGCGACAGTTTATTTTCAACTTCATAAGTGGAAACACCTTAAATCAGGACTGAATAGTATTTGTCAATATAATTCAAGACAGTTTTATTTAATTGTGCAAAAATGTTGTTAAAGAATGAAAGGATTTTGAAAGTTTTCAAAGAGTGTGAAAACTTAAACGATTTTGAAATGGGGTTGCTAAAGGAGATGAGCGTTTCATTCGAAAACGCTAGTACGGAGCTTAAGTTATAAATCAAATGTACACAAAATAACTTAAGGCGAAAATGGATCGCAAGCGGCAGAAATCTGGCAAATTTCGTAAAAAAAAATGAAGTTTGGCTTGAGCAGTATACGACATTCGTAGATTCGGAGCACGAAGATGATCAACC
The DNA here is from genome assembly GCF_018902025.1 of Drosophila willistoni. Classification (NCBI taxonomy): domain Eukaryota; kingdom Metazoa; phylum Arthropoda; class Insecta; order Diptera; family Drosophilidae; genus Drosophila; species Drosophila willistoni. The sequence continues at coordinate 155,195 of NW_025814183.1, read as the reverse complement.
ATCAACTAGGCGAGGAAGAGGAAGGCCGCATAAAGATGTGGAAGATTGTTCAACGTTTACAAGGAAACGAAAGCTTCAGGTTGCTACTGAAAGCATTACAACGGAGCATCTTTCAGAAGCACTTTCTTCAAAGTATGAAAAGGAACAAGAGATGGCAAAGGCGAGCATTACGAAAGCAGTACAGATCGCCAGTCCTATTCGACTACATAGGATTAAGGAAAGTATTCCAACCCCACCAAACTTAGTCCCCACTAAGTACACTGAGGAAGAGGCGTTTTCCTTATTTATAGACCTAGGATTGACGAAGGAGAAGTACGAAATTTTAAGGAGTTCCTTAAAAAGTCATAAAGTCGACGTTCTTCCCGGATACAAAAAAATTGGATTCGCCAAGAAGGAAGCAGTACCGGCAAATAAAATTATAACAGAGGTATCTGTAGAAATAAAACTCCAGGATTTAATGAATCACACTGCGAGACGTCTTGTTGAAAGTATGCCTGATGGAGAGGTGGATCTTCTTCCCGAAAATTTGACATTACTCAACAAATGGGGATGTGATGGATCATCTGGACAAAGCGCCTACAAGCAGATTATACACACAGAAGACGAAGCTATTTCTGATGAAAATATGTTCATGGCTTCTGTAGTTCCTTTGCGCCTAAGAAGTGAAAGTTCTGAACATTGGAGAAATCTTCGACCGTCATCGACCCACTATTGTCGGCCTTTGTTATTCAAATATGCAAAGGAGTCCTCGGAATTAATCAAATCAACTGTTGGCGACATAAAAAATCAAATAAGCCAACTGAAACCTGCTGTTTTCCAAACCAAGAGTGGAAAAACACTTACGGTTAACTTTGAGTTTTTCCTGACAATGATTGATGGAAAAGTGTTAAAAGAAATTACAAACACTTCCTCAACGTTAAGGTGTCCAATTTGCCAAAAAAACTCAAAAAGAATTTCAGAACTTAGACGATTCAACAAGTGAGAAAACTGCTACGAATATGGAATTTCTCCGTTGCATTGCAGAATAAAGTGTATGGATTTTACAAAAACAGGAGAAACAAAAACGGATAAAACATCTCGTGAGGATATTCAGAGCAGGAAGGAGATTATACAAGCTGAATTCTCTCGCAAGCTGGGACTGAAAGTTGACTGCCCAAAGTACGGATACGGAAATACGAATGATGGAAATACTTCAAGGAGATTTTTTGAAAATGATGAAGTGGCATCTTTTATAACAGGTGTTAGTCAAGAGATCATTAAAAGGTTGGCTGTTATCTTGAATATTATAAATTGCAAGGAAACGGTAAGAAAAATTTTGGATTTTTTTTTTTTTTTTAAGTAGAAAAGTTTATTAATGCATAAAAGTTTCTTACTTACCACTTCCGTTCCACGTGCAGTTACTAAGTGATGGTACAAAATTTGCGAAAACATCGAACATCGGCCTACGAACATCGATGATTCATTTTCAAATTGAAACATCGATACATCGATATAACATCGATCTTCCGCCCAGCTCTAATATACATATGTTTAAGTTAGTTTTTCCGAAATCTTCATTTCGCTCATTCTCAAATAAACTTAAATTATTATTGTGTTTTAGAGGTTCTTATTCCTATTTTCTTACTAGTTTAATCAACATTATTATTAAACAAAATTATTCATTTTTACGTAGAAATATCAAAAATGAATATAATGAGAGCGGTAGTAACAAAAAAAAAAAATTTTTCATCTGCTTTCATCTCGCTCTAGGTTTTGCACTACGGCTACGGCTACGTATAAAAATTCGTTTCATTTTTTGCTATTGCTATTGCTCTACGTTTTTTAAACGCAAAAACTATAGCAGGGCATAGCATTTAGCAAAAAAAGGGTATATTAATTTTGGTCAAAAGTGTGCAACGCATAGAAGGAAGCATCTTCGACCATATAAAGTATATATATTCTTGATCAGCACGACGAGACGAGTTCAAATAGCCATGTCCGTCCGTCCGTCTGGATCAACGCGAACTCCTCCTAGACCGTAAGAGCTAAAGAGCAGAAATTTTGCATGTAGGCTTGTATATACTGCAGGCGTTGTATATCTCGGATTCAGCCGGATCGGATCACTATATCATATAGCTCCCATACAAATGGCAAAGTCACGAACAGTGACTTTTCTTAATAACTTCGTTATTTTCTGAGCTACTGTCGTGAAATATTGGTGAGTTAATTACACATATAAACGACTATGCCAAATTTGATCAGGATCGGGTTACCATATCATATGAAAAATGCTGCATTTTCAAATTAGACTATTATTGAAAATGCATTAAAAACATCATTTGAAATAATAATAATTCCTCATTGTTATGAGAATCATTTCTATGTTTTATTTCTGAATAAAGATAAATTAGAATTCACCTTTGGATCTCTTTGGGGAAACATCCAAGCCCGAATTATTCATTCACTTAAATATTTTAAACATGTTCCGTTGGTTCATTCCGAGCATTTTTATACTACAATATGCCAAATGCTATATCATGGGTATGGCACTTGAAAATTTAACATCTGAAACTGTTTTCAAAAATCAGATGGTTAATAAATTAATTAACTGCAGTAATGCAGTACTAAATACTTGCCTGCATTGCTCAGGCCGGACATCTAAGACTAATTATTTTAGTTGCAATAAATGTATTAGGTTTCTTTGCACTAAGTGCTTGGAAAGCCTATATACCTTAGCTGATACCAATTTCATTTGTAAGCTATGTGAGGCATAAACTTACCTTAAAATTTTAGTTGTGGGCATGCCTAATAGTGGAAACCACGTTAAAAAACAAAGATCTATACCAACTTGTGTTAGTGGACATGCCTTATTGTCTGGACGTTAACGATGCGTTAACAATGCGAAGTACGTTCAAGTGGCCCATACGGCACCTGTTTCGCGCGAGCCCAAGCAGAGCGCTGTCCACCTCCCGCCCGACCGACCGTGGGGCGCAGCCGCATATCGGACGGCACGATCGCGTGGACAAATACAAATAAAACGGACAAACAATTAAAAATATGATTAACTACAGCTAATTACGAGCTAAATGTGCTAAAATAGAAGTTTTCACAAGGGAAAGAGATGCTTCTGATCTGATTACGGGATACAGAAGATTGTAGTCAGAACATAGGACTCGAAAAGGTTCATGCAAAGAATAGTTAGAACTACAGTGTTTTAAGGATAGAGGAATAAAATTTCCAGTAGGTCTACGGGTTACAGGTAGGTTTAACTGGTTCAATAGCTCAGGAGAGTCTATTTCACCTATAAAAAGTTTATGAATAAAGATAGCACCAAGCATTACTCTACGGCAAATTGACATTGCGATCCCAATTTAGACCGCTAAGAGCGAAAAGCAGAAATTGCTTTTGAACAGATTTAATTTTACTTTGGTGCGTCTCATATTGAGGTGACCATATGCAAGATCCGTACTCTAAGATAGGACGGATTAAAGAAGTATACAGCATTTTGGTTGTGTACGGATCGTCAAACTCTTTTGACCATCGTTTCACAAACCCAAGAACATTCATAGCTTTACTAACTGTAGCAGAAATATGAGGATTAAAAGTTAATTTATGGTCCATAAGAACACCTAAATCATTGATAATATCTATCCGCTCTAAGGCTGTGTCGTTAAGATAATAAGTTGCTAAGTATGGAATGCATCTATAACAAGACATAACTTTACATTTAGTGCCGTTAATGTTTAATAGGTTGGTTTCACACCAACTCTGAAGATCATTAAGATCGGATTGAAGCAGGCAAGAAGACGATATGTCTTTAAAACTGAGGTAAAGCTTGACATCATCCGCTTACATAAGCACCCGAGAATGTGACACTACCAATGGAAGATCATTTATAAAAAGAGTGAATAGCAATGGACCCAAATGACTACCCTGAGGTACTCCAGAGGTCACTTGGCTGGTCTTAGAAAATGAAGACCTAAAGAGGACCTTTTGTGTACGCTTAGAAAGATATTAAACAATCCAATCTAGCAAAACGCTGGGGATGCCAAATGCGTTTAATTTATATAAAAGCAGAGTATGATTAACAGAGTCAAAGGCCTTGCTGAAGTCATTACAAATGACGTCAGTTTGCACGGCAGTCTTGAATCCTTTGACCGAGTGAGATGTATATTCTAATAGGTTAGAAGTTGTCGATCTACGTTTTTTAAACCCATGTTGGGATGACGAAATGATTGAGCTACAAAAATGCTGCAATTGAGATGTTATTATTTTCTCAAATGCTTTGGGTATGGCAGACAATTTAGAAATACCCCTATAATTGGAGGCTTCGGACTTCTTCCCCTTTTTATGAAGAGGAATAATATATGATTCCTTCCAGATAGGCGGGAAGGCGGAAGATGTGACGGACAGTGTAAACAACTTAAGTATTGGCTTACATAGGGCCTCCGCGCAAAACCTTAATACGCAGCCTGGTATTCCATCAGGGCCAGGTGCATATATTGGTTTGACGGAACTGAGCACGCTAAGAACCGAACTTTCATCAAACACAGGGTCTAAAAATTAGACGATTGCAAGTGATGAGGATAAGGAGGATTTGCTTGATAAATCGAAGAGGAATAAGTTGTTTTGAAAAAATCAGCAAAAATGTCGGCAATTGCCTGATCATTGTCACCTTTATTGTTTTCAAAAGACAAGTAAGACGGGTGCACTGATGTCTTACGTTTAACATTTACAAATTTATAAAATTGCTTAGGATCGCAAGAAAACCTGAGTTTACATCGCTGAAGATAATATAGCAACATAGAAATGTGAATTCAGCACCATAAAATTTGATCGAGCAACTACATATAGGGAAAAATCCGATGCTTTACCGGATTTTTTAAATCTTTTATAACATCTCGATTTTACGTTCTTTAAGTTACATAATTCACGTGAGAACCAAGGAGGTCTATCAGACCATCCTAGAGTCACACGCGGGACACAAACATCAAAGAACGACTTAAGAGTTTTATAGAAGACAGAAATGGCAGAGTCCATATCCGTGCAAGTATACAGATATGTCCAATCATTAGTTAACAAGAGTTTTTTAAGTTTAGCAAAGTTTCTCTTGCGAAAACATCGGGTTGGAGGCATCGAGTTAATATGTCGAGACATAACACCAAAAGGAAGGTCAATGGTTACATCCAGAGTTGGATGAAAGTTGTCTTCGGGGATAACTAAGGGATCAGTCCTGGAAACATCGCAGTTGGAAGAATCCAACACAAATACCAGATCTAGTGATCTTTTACGACTATTCCGGACAGGATTTATTTGAGTTAGGGACAACTCAAGCAGACCATCTATGAAACAATGTGACAAGGAGGGCAACAGTAATAAAGAATCAAATGAGAGGATCCAGGCAATCTAAGGTAAATTAAAATCTCCCAGAACAACGAGCAAGTCTTTGTCAGAGAGATATGAGACAATAATTTGAATAGCTTCGAAATGGTGAGTGTATACTGCCAAGTCGGACTGTGGTGGAATATACGAACAAGTAATAAAGGCAGAAAAAGAATTAAACGAAATTTTAACACAAACAAATTCAATCAAAATTTTTGACTCGCCAACAGGTGCAGACGAGCCGGAAGGAACGTTATTCACAGAGGCAGGTAGCAAGCTAATCGGAGGCCGATTCTTCTTTTTTATTGTATACTCTTTTACAACAAGGTGTTCCGGCCAAAAATCTTTATTACATATTTGGCCAAAAAGATCTGGGGAGACACCTATTTTAAAGGACGAAATGTCCCGAGTATATGAAAAACGGACCTTTCCCACAGCAATGTTTGGTGCTTGAACTTTGCCCTGGATGTAGGCTATGACTTCTTCAGAAGTAGTATTGGGATCAAGCCTCGAAATAAAAATTTGCTTTTTGGGTGGAACTACAACAAGGGAACTAGGAATACTTGGCACAGCAGTAGCGGCTACAGCAGACGCAGCAGCAGCTGAAGCAGCCAGCACTTTACTAGCTCCTCTTGTAACTACTTTATTGGCAATATTCCTGGAAACGGATGCTTGCCCGGACGGTTCGAAAACTACAACCGATACAACCGGAACGGGTAGAAATCGATTTAATAACGATTTCTTAAAAAGAAGGAACAACAAAGAAAAAAAGCCCCATTTGCTGTATCAAAATTATAGCCCAATTTCATGTTTTGGTCAAAAAATTCCGAAACCGTTGCGGAATGATAGAAAAACGAATGTTAATATTTAGTGCGGTCTTCATTTGCCTTAGTGAACTCAAAAATTATCTTCCTCATTGAAGCCACTAAATTTAATAAAAGGTCCTTTACGAGACTTTGCCATTCATTTCGAATTTGCCTCTTAAGATCTCCAACTGTCTCAAATTGGCGATTATTGGCATACACCCGTCTTGCAAGAACACCCCAGACATTTTCTATTGGGTTGAGATCTGACCAATCAACGACATCAACATGACATTCCTCCAAATACTCCTTTGTACGTCTGCTCACATGGATTCTGGCATTATCCTGTTCAAAACCATTGGTTTCTCACGAAATTCTTTTAAAAATGGAATAAGACTACTATCCAGAGTTTCAATATACTCGATACTGTTCATTCGGCTCGGTACAAACTTCAATTTCAAGGTACCAAAAGAACAAAATGCTCCCCAAATCATTACGGAACCACCTCCAAAGTTTCTCCTTGAAAAAAACATACGATCCTTTTTCAAATCATTCCAATAAGAATTAAACCCATCAGGACCATCCAGGTTGAACTTCTTCTCATCAGAAAATATACCTGTTAGGGTAAAAATTTAAAAATATACTGTTAGCCATAAGAGGATGATTCAAACGCACGTTTGTCCAATCGGTCGCAGTATGTCTTTCGGCAAAGTCAAGTCGGGTAACCTTGTGTCGACTTAGCAACATGAGGGCTTTGGTCAGTTTGGACCTCTTTATGATTCCTGAGTTCTTAAGTACTCGCCAAACAGTCATCGCTGATGCAGATCCACCCACATGTGAGGCCAAAGCTCTACAAGAGGTTGAGCTGTTGCTGGCTTTGTTAGTAATTTTGCGTTTATCGCGCTCTCTTAGCAGCGGTTTTCGCCCAGTTCGTTTCCTTGATCCATGTTCTTCGGGATTGTCCAAATAATTTTTAATTACACGTCGACTTCTTTTCAAATTTCGTGCAATACTCGAAATAGACTCTCCTGACTCGAAAAGTGAAAAAATACGGCCCTTTTCATAATCCGAAAATTCTTTTTCCAAGCGGCATTTCTTAAAAAATTATCTAAATTCACTTAATTACAATGTCTGTAAATCCAAATATCTGCTCTGCACTCAATAAAGTCAAATTTGCTAGTGTGGTCTATAATTTTGATACACAAAAATTCAAGCAAAGATGCGAGCACACAGAAAAAGTTAACAGTTCTTTCTTAGTTTTCTTAAAATAGAACACAAATTGCGGTAAATTTTACTGAACATGCTTCTGACAATAAAGTACAGTAAAATTAATTTTTGAAAAACCTACAAAATGTTGTTAAAATTGTTTTAAAGTTTAAGCTGCTGGGTGGGTTATAAATATGTATATATAAATAATAAGCACTGTATATTCCGCGAGTTTTTCAATATTTACCATTTCCTTGCAATTTATAACTTTCAAGATAACAGCCAACCTTGATCTCTTGATTCACACCTGTTATTAATGATGTCATTTTATCATTTTCAAAAGTCTTGAAGTATTTTCATCATTCGTATTTCTATATCCGTGCTTTGGGCAGTCAACTTTCAGTCCTAGCTTCCGAAAGAACTCAGTTTGTATAATCTCCTTTCTACTGTGTATCAGAGATCTGCAAAATTCACTTTTTTCTTGATTTACTCATACAGTACAATTCGGACTCAATTCCACTCCCTGAACGAAAGTCAGCGTTGAGTGAAAATCAGCTCATGCTGATGACCATACGAATTGCGTATTTGCACAGCCTTCGGTACACATTTCGGCTTATCCGAATAATCGTGCCATTCGGCTCAACCGATGAAACATTCATATGTACACGAACTCACTGTTGAGCTTATTCATTGTTAATGTGCTACCGATCTTTTGGGCGTATGTTGTTTCGGGTCAACATTGATTTAAATCAACGCGTATGAGTTTGTTCATGTGCTAAGTCAAGGAAATTAAAATACGTAATTTCACAACAGATTATACATATATTTTCATATTCAATGACAACGAAAAGAAAATTAACAAAAAAAATTTAAAAATTAATGAAATAAAATAAAAAGAAAACTTTCACACTTATGTACATATATATATATATATATATGTATGTGTATATATATAGGAATACATAAATATAAAAATAACATAAAAAAGGAACACATTTTGACTTCATAAATGAATTCCTATTAATACTTAATGCATACTTATTTCTATTGTACATTGTTATTATTATATGTTTTAAAGTAAGATTTTAAAAAAGTAAGCTGTCCACAGATTTTGGACCAAGACGATTTCTTTTGTCAGTTATAATATTTCCTGCTAAAGAAAATGCGCGTTCTGCAGCTGCACTACTAGCCGGAATTGAATGAACTTTTAGAGCAAAACTGGAAAGTTTTGGATATTTTTTTTCATTAGTTTTCCACCATTCTAGCACATTAAAGTCATTACTTATTTCCACAGATTCCCTACAGTAGCTTTCCATTTCATCTGTAGTTGTTTTCAACGTATTTAATGTGGACGATTTAAAAAGTTGGGGGAAAAAAAACTGGACATCTTTATCTTTACTTTGTGGAGTGTTTGTTGAATTAAGCGAGTCAACTGAACCACAGCTGTCAAATGAAAATTGTGACACGCTATCTGAAATTGGCGTACATGGACTTGCCGGAACAGAAGATGAGCCTGATGGATATATATCAGAGGCGTTAATTTTTGAAATGCAAAATTGCTTAATCTCGTTTTGATCAATTGATTGCATGTTTAAAGCAGGCGGAAATAAAAAAAATGCTGCTTTATGCCATAGATCGATATTTGGGACCCAAATTTCTTCAACATTATGAATTATTTTTTCTTTTAAGGCCATTATAGGAGATACATCTGTTGCTTGTGGTTCACATAGAAGCCGCATTTTGTTAATTGATGGCACTACGTAGCATAGTGATGGGGAACTGCAAAGTTGCAGCTTTTTAAATATAACTTCGAAATCACTGCTTAATTCAACTAACTGCTGAAGCGTTGATATATTTATAAGCAACAGTCGTTGGGTTTCTTGCTTCTCTTTTAGAATTTCGTTAATATTAAACCAATTATCGACAATGGACTTAAACATGGCGAAATTTGAGTTCCATCGTGTCGGGCAATGGTTTTTCAACGAAGTTTTTAGCTGATGTTGCAAGTTTGCTTTTTTAAAACAGCGAACAATTTTTTTGCATGCTTCTACAAGTTCGGCTACCTCCAACGAATCATTAAAAGCACGTTCCAGGACATTTGCTAGCAAATGACTGCTGCAGTTTAATCGAACGTTTCCTTCCAAGGCTTTTATAATATTGGTGCCTCTGTCAGTTACAAATTTTATTTTCTCCAAAGTATTAATGCCGAACTCGCCGAACAGTGTGTGTAACTTGCTCAAAATGTTGGCAGACGTTGAGCGTTGGAAATCCATGGATTTGAGGCCCAAAATTAATTCGAAAAGTTGTTGTTTTTTTTGGATGTGTAAAGTCACTCCTAAAAAGTTTCTATGGACGTAGTTGTCAGACCACAAATCAAAAGTAGCAGTTGCTCCACCGTTCTGCACAATGTAGGCTAATTCATCTTTTATTTGATTTTTTTTTCGTCCGCGATTTTGTGCGTTGTTTGAGACAACGTTGTTGCATCAGGCAGCATGTCTTCAATGTCCACATCTTCTCCATAATTTGCACCAATATGAATTAAAAATCTTGCAAGTTTTTTAAATCCAAGTCCATTGATTGCTGAAAAGGGTTGGCAATCTTCAGTAACCCATGCTACACAAGCATCTGTAGCTGCTTTTTTTTCCTCCGCCGTTACAGTTTTTAACACTTTGCTTTCTTTTAGCGACTTGCAGCATTTATGTCGCGTTAAATTAGACGACTGTTTTGCCGAATATTTTAAAATATTACTGCACGATCGACAGTACAAAAATCCATGTAAAACAGTGCCATCCTCCTTCATAATCTCTGCTAAAATATTTCACACAAAGCTTCTTCCCTTATGTCGGGTCTCCAATGCACTATGGGTAAAAAGGCCGAATTTTTGGCATTAATTGTCCCTGAAGAGATAGAAGCCTGAATTTTTTATGTATATTAGTATGAGTTTTTAGTAATTTCGGATTTTGAAATTGGCCACGCCCACACCCCCGCCCTTTTTTTAAAATATATTTTAATATTAAAATTAATATTGTTGCTTACATATTCGTTGTGTATATGCTATGTTAATTATATTATAACCTATATATACATTATATATATATTTTATTAAACATTAAGTATATTTATGTACTTAGATGTCTACATTAAGGCTAGTTTTGATTCATTTAGATTGCTAGAAAAAACAAAATAGATTAGCATAGGTCAATCAAATATTTTTTCAATGTGCTTTTCTTAGCTGGGCAAATGCTTCAACTTATTCATCATCTTCTTCTTCTGATTCTTCTTCTTCCAACTCAATACAATTGACTTCAGTGTCTTCATCATCCTGAGAATCATATTTCTCTTCTTGGCTTTCTGTTGAAACAGCATTCTTTCCAAGTGTCTTAAAAGATTCGTAAGAATGTTCCTCTAAAAGTTCAAGAACTTCTGCGGGTATTTTCTTCTTCCTATTTGCTTTAGCTCGTGCTTTTAAATTAAGGCTTGAAATAAGTGGGTCAGATGAGTCAAGTGCTCTGTTGAATACATCACTTATATTTTCCAACCAGCTGCACTTTCTAGCATGTGATTTTCGATCGTTTTTATAAATTTTATTTCGAGCTTCACAAGCGTTTTCTCCGAAAACTCCAACCGGAAGTATACAGGTGTCCATTATTTGATGACCATGCACCAAAATTTTGTGTATAGTTGGAGGCATTGGATACCAAAAATATTTGCCTAAATACATGTTAAATGTCTTCTCACATAGATCCTTAAACTTTCTGGAGTTCACTTTATACTCGCAAGAGATAGCAATTAATATTATATAAAAGTTTTTAAGAATTTCCTTATCAAAACTTAAAATGCTTGAGAAAGTATTAACATTTTCAAAAGCTCTTCGTGCTGTATTGCCATCATTTGTATTCCCACTTCCATTTTAAGACCCATTTCATTCCAAAGCCTTTTTTGGATGTACTGTTTTCGTTGACTTATTTCTTCCTTTTCAGATCCCTTAACACGCCATTTTTTTATTTCTAGTCTGTATGATATTTTCAATACAAACTCCAGAAATCTAATCCATGCATGTAGAGGGCTAATTCCATATTGCAGACTTTTGGAATTAACAGCAAATATTCCTGATTTGAAGTCAAAGGTCTTTAGCACTTGACTTGGCTTTGCTCCACATAATGGGCATACTTGGCATGAATTCGTACCAGTTAACACGTTTAAAACTTTTCCGTCAATTAACGTCATGTGGGGTTTATAATCAACGAGGATCCTTTTTTCTTTGAAAATATACAAATGACTTTGAAGATTTTTTATCTGTTCATCCAAATTAGATTTTTCTTGTAGTATGAGTTCGGTTGTTTCCTTAATAAACTGAAGTTTTAATGGCCGACAAAATCTTACAGATTGTGGAGTAGAATTACGCCAAATGACTTGATTGAACTCATCAACCAATTGTAATGGGATCATCGTTGTAACAAATAGTGAATGGTCTAATCCGATAAGGTCATTTTCCTGAAATTTCTGTTTGTAAATGCCTTGTCCAGTAGAACCATCGAAGCCGTAGCTTAACATCAATGTACAACGTGAAGAATTGGATATTTCAAGAACGTCTTGCTGCATCTCCAGAATACGATCCACTGTGTGGTTTAATAAATTTTGAAACGGGACTTCCACTTTAGTTTCGGAGTACATGATTTCTTCAGGTCTACATTTCAGCTTACTTTCTCTCACTTTTGCGTAAGGTGGATAAATGTCACATCCTTGCTGTTTGTTAAGGGCCTTGATGCTCAGGTATTGCTGTTTAGTCAATCCGTTTTCAATCAGAAAAGCTAATGCTTCATCAACACTTAGTGGCAATGGGTCACGTTTCTCCAGTTTTTTTTAATCTCACTTAAATTCTCGTTGCTTATGGCTTTTTTCAGAACAAAGGATGTATCTGTCTCTTTTAATTTTTTTGACGAAAGCAATGCGGCATGTATTAAAAGAGGAGTCGAGTTGTCGTTCTGTGAAGCAAGTTCAGATGCTAATTTCCGTTTTAAACGAGGACCTGCATCGTTATAGTTTAAATGCTTTTGACCTGCTCTTTCAAGTGTTCTATCACTCGAAGTAACTTTGATACTTGACTCCAGCCAACGTGTGTGCTTTGTTTTAAAGCGTTCCACCATCCGATTGCATTTTGGCAAATTAAATTTGATGAATTTGACGAATTGTTTCACTTTAAGCTTAATTACATTTTGTTGATCCACCGATAGATTTTCCTGACCTATTTGCTGCACAATATACTTTTGAACAGCGTTTTCTTCGCGACTGTTGCTGTTCCACACTTCCAACAAAATGGAATGGCAGAACTCGTGTGTAACTGCAACATGTCGATTATTTCGAAAAGGGGCAAATATGAGCAGTATTGTCTTTTCAGTATTGGATTAGTCGAAGATTAGTGTACAACCTGTTATTTATACATTTTCCAACCTTTTCTTGCTTCAAAAGTTAGGCCTGACGAAACACACAAACAAGTTTTAGTTTTGATCTACAAATACACAAAGCAACACATTGGACAATTGGACAATAAATAACAAAAACTACAAAATCTACACAAACATCTCATTTTACATACCTTCGTGGATTTTTTCCATGATAAAACTTTTTCATAAATGCAAATACTTTTGATTTGTTTACTTTGAAAGTCAAAGAAGCTTTCCCGCGTTTTTTTCGATAACCAATGCAACCCTAAAACAGCTGACTTTGAATAAGCGTAAAACATTAAGGGCACTCCCTAAAAATTTTTTAAAATTATTTTTACACTTATTGGAATGTTTTTAATTAGAAACAAATAAAAAAAATCAGATTTTCCAAAAAAAATTTTTTTAATTTATGCCAAAATTTTGGGAATTTTACCCAATGTGCAATGTATAGATATTTGTGCGTATTTTTTCTAGAATAGCCTGCTCCATAGCGACGAAATGACAAAGTTAAACTAATTGTGCTCATTTCAACCTACAATCGCAAGCATTCTCAAAAACAAAAAGAAACAAAAACATAACGGTAATGCATCTAAACGAGTTCAGTGATCGGCATCATGAGCTGATTTTCATTCAACGCTGATTTTCGTTCAGTGAGGCGAATTGAGTAAGAATTTGGGCGTATAAGTAAATCAAGGAAAACCAGAGGGCGGGGTCTAACTTCGACTATAGCCATCAAAGTGGAATAACGTTTTATCTAAAAAGGCTAATGTGGAAACATTTCGGAAGAAAAAACTGCCTACAATCTTAGCATAAGAAATAACGAAGTATTGATCAAAGTCACTGTTTTCCACCGATCGTTCCAATGGGGGCTATATGATATAGTCATCCGATCTTGATCAAATTTGGGACAGTTGTTTACAGGCGGAATAAACTCTATAATATTAAATTTCACAATTTCGACAATAGCTAAAAAAATAACGAAGTTATTGAGAAAAGTCACTGTTCGTGACTTTGGCATTTGTATGGGAGCTATATGATATAGTGGTCCGATCCGGCTGAATCCGAGATATACAACCCCACGTATACACGAGCCTACATGCTAAATTTCAACTCTGTAGCTCCAACGGTCTAGGAGGAGTTTGCGTTGATCCAGACGGACGGACGGACAGACGGACGGACGGACATGGCTATATGAACTCGTCTCGTCATGCTCATCAAGAATATATATATGGTCGGAAATGCTTCCTTCTATGCGTTGCACACTTCTGACCAAAATTAGTATACCCTTTTTGCAAGGGTATAAAAACGCCAATATTTAGTGTATTTTTAAACGCTTCTAGTTCAATAACGATTTAAGCAATTATTAAAAATTATAAAACATGCTATTAATAAAAAACATACTTTTCAGATAAAACCGATTGTTCGATTGTTGAAATCGCCCAATATTTAGTTTTAAAGTTGAGATTTTTTTTAAAAATTTATATTTATTCCCATTTACTAAAAATGTCTCAACTTTGGGCGCCTCTAGCACCCATGAATCTCAACTGATCAATTTTTTAATGGGCGCGATACTCACCTAAAGTTTTCAGTGTGATGCTCCCATATAAGCATACATAGCATCATACAAATATCAAAGATTGAGCGAGATGGCATGCTATGAAATAATATGCTAGTACATTGTTAACACTATTGATGTTATATTATAATGAAGTAAGTAAGTCCTCTCGCCAACTTAGGTATACCATACACCAGTAAAACAAACATTTCAAATTTGTTAAACAAATGCATTTTCACATGCTTTTTACAAGCATATCTTATTGTTTGTTTAATTGTAAGATTAAACATCGTGTTCATCTGAAATGGCTTCACCAAATCAGATGCACCAAGAAATATACAAAACGAAACAAAAACATAACACAAAAATAAGTCATAAAGATTCATATGACAATTATTGCTTAAAACTATACAAAACATGCATCCAAACTCTGTGGAAAACACTTAAGATTGTAACAGCGGCGCGGTATCAAGTGGCCAACGCTGAGCATGAAATATAAACAATTTTCAACCCCCGAAAACGTGGGTCATTAGAAAAAGTAATTTTAAGAACAATTGTCGCCTAGAGTCTAATTGTAAGATGCACGTTAAAATAAAAATTATAAAATCTCCACTAGGATTCGAACCCGTATGTATTTTATATATACATACGTATCATATAGGTACATGCTCCCCATATACTTTTTTTGGCTTAATTTTAATTTTTTGTTTTGTAAATTTATAAATATATATGTATTGATACTGACACTATTTGATTTTTGTCATATCCTTTAAAATAAACATAAGAAAAAAAAAAAAAATAGACAAAAAAAAAAACCCACGTGCGGGTTCCAAACCTAAACCGGGTAAAAAAAATTCCGAAAAAAATTTCAGCCCGATAGCTCTTAAGACGGGTGAGTCAAACGCATTCGCACAGACGGACGGACGGACAGACGGACATGGCTATATCAACTCAGCTTCTCATGGTGATCAAGAATATATATACTTTATGGGGTCGGAAACGTCTCCTTCTGTGCGTTACAAACATCTGACCAATTTTATAATACCCTCTGCAAGGGTATAAAAAGTATATGGGGAGCATGTATATGATACGTATATATAAAATACATACGGGTTCGAATCCTAGTGGAGGTTTTATAATTTTAATTTGTAACTTGCATCTTTTTCATATGCATATACATATAAAATAGGTAGAGGTTCGAATCCTAGCGGAGGAGAGTTTTTTTTTTATTATTCAAAATTTCTTTCTATGCTTCTAATTTCTTTCTCGTAATTAAGAAAGTTGTTTTTGCTTTTTTGTAAAAGTGCGAATGAATTTGTTTTATTAATAATTTAAATAAACAACGAGAACAAACTACCAGAATGATACAATGGTTCAAGTCTCATTTGTTTACAACAAATTTGCTTGCAGTTCCACGAACATACATATATGTATGTAAACATCACTACAATTCTCCTTTAAATGAGAAAGACAAATTTAAAAATTACATATTTCATTAAGTTTATTCATATTTTTAAGAAAGCCTACATAAATATATCTAATATTATTACTAAGAAAACATCAAAATGTTTTTATTACCACACGTGTACCACAGTGCAAAACCCAATATTTCATCGGCACCATATGTGCCTGATCCCCCTATTCCACCCTATGGAAAGGGGAAATTCAAAACTGAACGACAACTTGCCTTTGCTGAACAAATATATACCCTTACCTTTATGCATATTTATCGAAAACCTTTCACACATTCTGAATAAAATTCTATGCACATATTCTTGAAAGTCCATTGATCATTCTGGCATTCAATGTCCATTGAGCTGTGTTCTTGGAAAAGTGTGCATTCTCGCCAAAGTCGGCGCATTTTTTTAACATATTTTGTATGGGGATATAATAGGGGGAAGAAGAAGTGAGCTGAGCGGCGAATATCAAATTGAGTCGCTCGCATCAAAATCGAGCGGCGAATTGCCATTGCTGAAGCGAAATTTTTATCTTCGTGGTACCCTTACATTTATGCATATTTCTCGAAAACCTTTCACACATTCCGAATAAAATTCTATGCACATATTCCTGAAAGTCCATTGATCATTCTGGCATTCAATGTCCATTGAGCTGTGTTCTTGGAAAAGTGTGCATTCTCGCCAAAGTCGGCGCAATTTTTGACATATTTTGTATGGGGATATAAAAAGGGGAAAAAGAAGAAAATTGAGGCGAATTGGCTTTGCACAAAAAATATTTATTTCATCGAGGTACCCATATATTTTTACATATTTCTCGAAAACCTTTCACACATTCTGAATAAAATTCTATGCACATATTCCTGAAAGTCCACTGATCATTCTGGCATTCAATGTCCATTGAGCTGTGTTCTTGGAAAAGTGTGCATTCTCGCCAAAGTCGGCGCATATTTCTGGCATATTTTGTATGGGGAAAAACATGGGTGGTCAACAAAAATGCAATTTTCTCGAGAACCGTTCACACGTTTTCATTAAAATTTCTTGAGGATTATAATGAATAATTGGGGAAAATTCTGGCATTTCATTGTCATTGAGCTGTGCCTTTGGAGCTGTGCTGAACGAATACGTAAAATGCCCATTTTCATGGACAAATTGTAAATATATAGAATGCTCAAAATCCCCCAAAAGTGAATAAAAACAATAGATTGATATATTTTTTAGCATATTAACAGTGGGTTAACAGAGGGTTGTGGATAACTCGGCATTAACAGTGTGGCTAACTTTACGCACATAAGTTATTTTATTACTTCTACTTAACATATGTATGTTTATAAGTATATTACAGCAGAAAATCCAGTCAACTGCACATTCTGTTGAGCTTATGACCTTACCTGGTCCTAGTAGACCATAGGGATACATTTGATCCCGGCACGCCCACCCATCCTGGCAGTTTTGGTGACCCACTGCTCCAACACAAGCGCTCATCCCATTCCTCCTGCAACTATTCACCGTTCCCCCCTTTCCTGATAAACCAAACTAGTCAATATACATACATATATCATCTTTTAAAAGTGAATTTATTGCTTTGTCTGCAATCAGGTGATTGTATGAGATGGTAAGCAAATTATTGACCAATTCATTGGTCAAAACTGTTTTATTGTTTACAAAAAAGGGTACATAGCTTGTACTAAGTTTTTTAAAACTTTGGTCTTTTTATTCTCCAGTTGCTCATAATCTGTCCAGCTTAGTGGACACACAAACTAAGCTATATTTAATAACCATTTGTAACCATGATGTACTCCAAGGCAGAAGTGTAAACATAAACTGAATATCTATTAAAAATGACTTACTAATTGTAGTGTTTCTTGGTAATCCATTGCAGAGTCCAAGCCGTCAATATGTCGCTAGGTGCAATGCATTGTACGCGCCGATGGTTTTGAACCCACCGAGAAGATTGTCAACTCTAATGGAGAACTCTGGCATACGCAGTGCTTCGTATGAGTTGGAACAATTTATCTTACCATTTGTCTTTGACTGATTCTATCTGTAAATGTCTTGCAGCTGTGCCCAATGCTTCCGACCATTCGAGAATGGGATCTTCTATGAGTTCGAGTAGCGCAAATATTGTGAACTTGATTTCCACGTGCTGTTTGCTCCGTGCTGCAACAACTGTGGAGAATTTGTTATTTGCCATGTCAGCCAGTTGGCATCCACAATGTTTCCGCTGTCAATTGTGTGCCGGATGTGTGGCGGATTGCGGTTTCATTAAAAATCAGATTGTGCTCTAAGCCACGAATGCAATGCCAAGGTTAAGGCAGAGATAACTTGAAGATATATGTGTCAGAAATGCCAGTAACTAGGAGACAACGGCTGTGCCCGACAAGAGATTGATTTAAATCTTCATTTTTAGTGGCCTCATCGATGAAGACCCTTTGCGTTTTCGCGGAGAAGTCTATCATGTTTATCATTTCAATTGCACAGCTGCGGCACCGAATCGGATTCCACGGCGCGTGAGGTCAAGAGACGTCCTGATTTGGCTGCCAATAATATGGTGGGTTAATTCTTAATGATCTAAATGAGTGGATAATAATAAAAAAAACTATTTTTAAGTGATCAGAATGAATTGTATTGCTTGCGCTGTCACGGTAAAATGGGAATTTCCATTTGTGGCGCCTGTCGTCGACCCATTGAGGAGCGTTTGGTCACTGGCTTGGGCAAGCACTGGCACGTCGAGCATTTTGTGTGTGCCAAATGCGAGAAACCATTTCTGGGTCATTGGCATTATGAGAAGCATGGCCTGGCTTACTGTCAGGCGCATTATCATCAATTGTTTGGCGATTTGTGCTTTATCTGCAATCAGGAGATTGGAGGAGATGGTAAGCAACTTATTCACCAAATCATTGGTCAAAGCACTTTGTGATTAAATTTCCTTTCGTTTTTAGTTTTCACTGGTTTAAATAAGTCCTGGTGTGTCCATCACTTTGCCTGCTCGTTGTGTGATACAAAGATGACTCAGAAATCGAAGTTTTATGAATATGATGAGAAACCTGTATGCAAGAAATGATTTGAACGCTTCCCCAATGAATGGCGTCGTTTGCGTACTGCCCACGAGATGACAATGAAGAAGGATGTCTAGTTTGAAGCTCTATGCCAATTTGAGACATGAAAACCCAGTGCCTTTTTGTCTATTAACTAAATACATAATAAAAAATGCCTTTCCCCCGCTCTCACAAAATTAATTGTGTGTAGATATGTAATTTTGTAAATTATATAGCAAACTAATCAGTTAAGCAACAAGAAAACAAATTAGATATGTATTAACAGCTTTTTATTTATATATGTACAGGCCCGACGAGAGGGGGGTGGTAAAGGTGGGATTCCCACCGGGCCCGAAGGGGGCGTAGCTTACTACCACCGGGCCCTGATATCTTCTCGACGGCCCTGTATATGTACATACGTACATAAATAATGTACGAATGTTTTTTGTAATATGAATTTAAATATATTATTCTTTCCATATATGGAAATAATAAGAAAGCACTTGAGTCTTAACTTATAAGAGAGATAATTAGAGTTAATATGATACTAATATGATAGTTTTGGATACAAAACATCAGATCCCGTCAGTCAATATAAATCGGCTCTACTACGTCATTGCTTGAAACCCACAGAGCAGCTCAGCACACGCATACACACACAGACGCAACGCTACGTAAACTGTATATGTATGCGTGCCAATCGCAGCATGCAGCATGGGGAAGAAGAAGAAAAAGAAATGGAAATGATATTTGGAATGTTTTGTCTGTGCATTGATGAATTGATGATACAGTAAAAGAGTTCGGAACATGTAAAAATATTATGGCCAAGGACTTCAAGGGTATATAAATTTCGGCACAGCCGAAGTTAGTTTCTTTGATATTTTAAAGTAAAAATTGCACATATAATTATCCTCAAGAAAAAAAGAGATTTCAATAAATACAAGAATGAAATCCCACAAGAGCTATTCGTATTGATCACTTTCCCATAGAGGTAAAATTCAAAATTACAAGCAGACAGCGTTGTTTGTATTTATTACAATCAAAATTACATGTTAATACAATTGTCAGTTTTTCGGCAATGTATTTGATAATCAGAGGTATTAGATTAGAACTAACAATCTGTATCTGTAAGGATTTGTATACAATGCAAATAAAATACGATCTCTTTAGATAGTAGGGAATTCCTTTTAATGATCCCACCAAGCGAATTCACTGATAGTCTGAAAAAAGATTAAAAAATTAATAAGATTTGCGATAACAATTTGTGGTGTCATGACTTACTTCTTGTTCGCTAAAGGCCAACCAATGGAACCAATGGAAGCATGGATTATTAAAGGCCTGTTTGGCCATCCAGTTTATGCTGGTGTTTCCCTGCTCATTGGTAGCCGTAGTCTTGGCATCAGTTTTTTTATCTTCAGGTTTCGGTTTCTCTTCATTTGATGCCTTCACATTATTTACGATTTTATTATATTTCACCCATAAGAAGAAGAAGACTACGTATAGTGTCCTGAAGGGCCTCTAGCTCCGTTTCCGACTTAAGATGCTCAAAAAATGTATTCATCAGGGTGACGATCGACTTCATGGTATCATAAGGCATTCCCGGCATATCGCCCAAAGCGAATTGTACCGATTTAATGACACCATGCACAACTTGTTCGGTGCTTAATTTGACAGAGTTTGGTAGATATGGCAAAAAGCAATGCTCTAAATTTAAACAACCTAGTTTACCAATTCCTTACGGATTTCGGCTCCATAGCGCTTGAAGTCGGTCCACCAACTCTTCTAGCTCTTATAATCTTTAGAATCGTGGAGCGTAGTCCACTCCATTCGCAATTGCTTACTAGCCCGTTTGCCATTAGTACGCGAGGGTCGTTCCGAATTGGCTTTGGTGTCCTTCTCATCTGCATCATCCAATACTACAGTGGCAGTCACTTCATCGTCCTCATTCTTTACGTTGATAGTGTAAATGGGCTTCTCCTCGAAAAATGCCACAGCATAGGATTCCTCTTCTTGTTGGGGCAGTTTTTCTTTCTTGTTTTTAATATAAGTCAACTTGACGCCTCCAAGCCTAAATCCACGCTTGCGGGCATATTGGCGCTTCCTCTTTTCGGCCTTTCATTTAGGGGGGTTGGTGGTGTTGCTACTGCTGTTGGGGGTGTTGGTTTTATTAGCAGTTGCTGGCTTAGCTACTGCCTTCTGGCCTGTAATTCAGGTTATTTACATTATCTATTCCACAATCTTTCATAATTTAAGTAAACTTACCCTTTGCATTATCAATTACAACTGGACGTCCTACACCAGGTCGAGCCACGTTAAGACGAGCTGCACAAACTGGACGAGCTACAGCAGGACGAGATACACTGGGACGAGCAGGAACGCCAAGTAAATTAGCTGCCTGCTGGTTATTTCTTTTCCTATTCGGATATTGATTTGAATTCCGAGCACGCCACGTATTTAGATATTCCAAGCATATTCCACAGTTTTGGCAACAATTCTTGAAATAAGGATTTCGATCTATCAAATCGCTTTTTAAAAGGCGACGTTTGGCCGGAAATGTATCTCCAGAATGCATATATGGCTGACAGTTTTCATTTCTCCTTTTGTTGCGGCAACCCATATCACGATCATCGGATCGATTTTCGCCGTTTTGATTGTTGCACTTGATGTTTTTAAATTTATTTAACAAGTTGCCCATGTTCAATTAAAGCCGCGTCTCGCCACAGATTATTGGCGTCGCTTGGTTGGCATTGCCAGATTGAAAAAAGAGAGAGATGAAACGATCGATAGACTAGAGTCGTTTATATGGCAATTTGGAATTGGAACAGGAAATGGAATTGTGTACATACATACATATGTACATACAATTATTTGCGAAATTTCCATTATAAATATTTTTAAAATATGTTACTGTTTTGTTGTTCTTATTGGGGATTAGGACGAACTGCACTTCAATTGCACAGCTGCGGCACCGAATCGGATTCCACGGCGCGTGAGGTCAAGAGACGTCCTGATTTGGCTGCCAATAATATGGTGGGTTAATTCTTAATGATCTAAATGAGTGGATAATAATAAAAAAAACTATTTTTAAGTGATCAGAATGAATTGTATTGCTTGCGCTGTCACGGTAAAATGGGAATTCCCATTTGTGGCGCCTGTCGTCGACCCATTGAGGAGCGTTTGGTCACTGGCTTGGGCAAGCACTGGCACGTCGAGCATTTTGTGTGTGCCAAATGCGAGAAACCATTTCTGGGTCATTGGCATTATGAGAAGCATGGCCTGGCTTACTGTCAGGCGCATTATCATCAATTGTTTGGCGATTTGTGCTTTATCTGCAATCAGGAGATTGGAGGAGATGGTAAGCAACTTATTCACCAAATCATTGGTCAAAGCACTTTGTGATTAAATTTCCTTTCGTTTTTAGTTTTCACTGGTTTAAATAAGTCCTGGTGTGTCCATCACTTTGCCTGCTCGTTGTGTGATACAAAGATGACTCAGAAATCGAAGTTTTATGAATATGATGAGAAACCTGTATGCAAGAAATGATTTGAACGCTTCCCCAATGAATGGCGTCGTTTGCGTACTGCCCACGAGATGACAATGAAGAAGGATGTCTAGTTTGAAACTCTATGCCAATTTGAGACATGAAAACCCAGTGCCTTTTTGTCTATTAACTAAATACATAATAAAAAATGCCTTTCCCCCGCTCTCACATAATTAATTGTGTGTAGATATGTAATTTTGTAAATTATATAGCAAACTAATCAGTTAAGCAACAAGAAAACAAATTAGATATGTATTAACAGCTTTTTATTTATATATGTACAGGCCCGACGAGAGGGGGGTGGTAAAGGTGGGATTCCCACCGGGCCCGAAGGGGGCGTAGCTTACTACCACCGGGCCCTGATATCTTCTCGACGGCCCTGTATATGTACATACGTACATAAATAATGTACGAATGTTTTTTGTAATATGAATTTAAATATATTATTCTTTCCATATATGGAAATAATAAGAAAGCACTTGAGTCTTAACTTATAAGAGAGATAATTAGAGTTAATATGATACTAATATGATAGTTTTGGATACAAAACATCAGATCCCGTCAGTCAATATAAATCGGCTCTACTACGTCATTGCTTGAAACCCACAGAGCAGCTCAGCACACGCATACACACACAGACGCAACGCTACGTAAACTGTATATGTATGCGTGCCAATCGCAGCATGCAGCATGGGAAGAAGAAGAAAAAGAAATGGAAATGATATTTGGAATGTTTTGTCTGTGCATTGATGAATTGATGATACAGTAAAAGAGTTCGGAACATGTAAAAATATTATGGCCAAGGACTTCAAGGGTACATAAATTTCGGCACAGCCGAAGTTAGTTTCTTTGATATTTTAAAGTAAAAATTGCACATATAATTATCCTCAAGAAAAAAAGAGATTTCAATAAATACAAGAATGAAATCCCACAAGAGCTATTCGTATTGATCACTTTCCCATAGAGGTAAAATTCAAAATTACAAGCAGACAGCGTTGTTGTATTTATTACAATCAAAATTACATGTTAATACAATTGTCAGTTTTTCGGCAATGTATTTGATAATCAGAGGTATTAGATTAGAACTAACAATCTGTATCTGTAAGGATTTGTATACAATGCAAATAAAATACGATCTCTTTAGATAGTAGGGAATTCCTTTTAATGATCCCACCAAGCGAATTCACTGATAGTCTGAAAAAGATTAAAAATTAATAAGATTTGCGATAACAATTTGTGGTATCATGACTTACTTCTTGTTCGCTAAAGGCCAACCAATGGAACCAATGGAAGCATGGATTATTAAAGGCCTGTTTGGCCATCCAGTTTATGCTGGTGTTTCCCTGCTCATTGGTAGCCGTAGTCTTGGCATCAGTTTTTTTATCTTCAGGTTTCGGTTTCTCTTCATTTGATGCCTTCACATTATTTACGATTTTATTATATTTCACCCATAAGAAGAAGAAGACTACGTATAGTGTCCTGAAGGGCCTCTAGCTCCGTTTCCGACTTAAGATGCTCAAAAAATGTATTCATCAGGGTGACGATCGACTTCATGGTATCATAAGGCATTCCCGGCATATCGCCCAAAGCGAATTGCACCGATTTAATGACACCATGCACAACTTGTTCGGTGCTTAATTTGACAGAGTTTGGTAGATATGGCAAAAAGCAATGCTCTAAATTTAAACAACCTAGTTTACCAATTCCTTATGGATTTCGGCTCCATAGCGCTTGAAGTCGGTCCACCAACTCTTCTAGCTCTTATAATCTTTAGAATCGTAGAAGCGTAGTCCACTCCATTCGCAATTGCTTACTAGCCCGTTTGCCATTAGTACGCGAGGGTCGTTCCGAATTGGCTTTGGTGTCCTTCTCATCTGCATCATCCAATACTACAGTGGCAGTCACTTCATCGTCCTCATTCTTTACGTTGATAGTGTAAATGGGCTTCTCCTCGAAAAATGCCACAGCATAGGATTCCTCTTCTTGTTGGGGCAGTTTTTCTTTCTTGTTTTTAATATAAGTCAACTTGACGCCTCCAAGCCTAAATCCACGCTTGCGGGCATATTGGCGCTTCCTCTTTTCGGCCTTTCTTTTAGGGGGGTTGGTGGTGTTGCTACTGCTGTTGGGGGTGTTGGTTTTATTAGCAGTTGCTGGCTTAGCTACTGCCTTCTGGCCTGTAATTCAGGTTATTTACATTATCTATTCCACAATCTTTCATAATTTAAGTAAACTTACCCTTTGCATTATCAATTACAACTGGACGTCCTACACCAGGTCGAGCCACGTTAAGACGAGCTGCACCAACTGGACGAGCTACAGCAGGACGAGATACACTGGGACGAGCAGGAACGCCAAGTAAATTAGCTGCCTGCTGGTTATTTCTTTTCCTATTCGGATATTGATTTGAATTCCGAGCACGCCACGTATTTAGATATTCCAAGCATATTCCACAGTTTTGGCAACAATTCTTGAAATAAGGATTTCGATCTATCAAATCGCTTTTTAAAAGGCGACGTTTGGCCAGAAATGTATCTCCAGAATGCATATATGGCTGACAGTTTTCATTTCTCCATTTGTTGCGGCAACCCATATCACGATCATCGGATCGATTTTCGCCGTTTTGATTGTTGCACTTGATGTTTTTAAATTTATTTAACAAGTTGCCCATGTTCAATTAAAGCCGCGTCTCGCCACAGATTAGTGGCGTCGCTTGGTTGGCATTGCCAGATTGAAAAAAGAGAGAGATGAAACGATCGATAGACTAGAGTCGTTTATATGGCAATTTGGAATTGGAACAGGAAATGGAATTGTGTACATACATACATATGTACATACAATTATTTGCGAAATTTCCATTATAAATATTTTTAAAATATGTTACTGTTTTGTTGTTCTTATTGGGGATTAGGACGAACTGCACAATTAGATCCTTGGAAAACTGATTGGCGTACTGATGAACCGAAACAGTCTTCTATCAAACGACTAGAGTCGTTAGTAAGGCAATGTGGAATTGAAACATGTGGAATTGTGGGACATTTTCTTTATTATTATTATAAAAAAATATGTTACTGAATCGCCATTGGTCTCAATAGGGGACAACTCTTAACTTTTCTTATTAAATGAAACGATCAAGGGATTTTAGAATTTGAAATTACTTTTAAGGGGGTGCTATAGTTATCTCGTGCAAAATCGGTCATTCTTTAAGAATTTTTTATTGGCGATACGTATAGTCTCAGTTCAATTTTTGTTTGCCCGTGTGATAATATAACACAATATGTGTGCAAATTTTCATATAAAAATATTGAAAATTGAGTGAGATATAGGCAGTCTCAGGCGGGACCTTGAAAATGAAGTGGTTTGCGGTGAACACCGTAACTCGTCACAGAATCATCGGAAATGAAAAAATCAAATTGCATTAGTTAAAGGACAAAATTCCCTAGTTAACGCTGTCGAAATTTAATTTTTTTTTATTCTTTTTTCAATTTTTAAAGGCACTTGAAAGTCAAAAACCCCGATTTTCGCCCAAAAAAACAATTTATTTGTTGTTGTAAAAATAATAATTGTACAACAAAAAAAAAAAGAATTTAGTGAAGAAGTAATGTGCAAAATTTCAAAACGATTCGTCCAGTATATTTTACATGATCGTGTTCACCAACTTTGAAAATGGCAACTTTTGAGGAGAGCGTTTTAAAGTTTTATACACTCAAAAATCTAATATAAAACATCCGCCCCACCTGCGTTCAACTGCCCATAACTTCAGAACGCACTATTCTTAAGATGTTCTGCATTCAGGAAAAAAAATTAAAACCAAAAAAATGTCAATACTATACCCCCTTAAATATTTCGTTTAGTTTATATTTGACCAGAATTTACAAGAGCATGCCATGTAAATGTAAATGTCATTTACACTTTTTTCACATATGTACATACATATATGCTTTTTTAACCAAATTTAACTCTAATTTTTAATCACAATTTTTTTCATATAATTTTTGTTAGTATTATTTCGAAAGACGTTTCCTGGACGCATACCACTGTGCATCGCCTTTTTTGTATTTTTATAATGTCCGTCAAGTTACTGACACTGTTAAACTCGAGTTAGCGACGGTCCCCTGTTAACCCTCTGTTAATTTTTTTGTATTTTTATTTTATAATTTTTCAGCTATTTATTAACTTTTTTAAAACAAATAAAGCCTTAAATTATAAAAAATAGATGAAATTTTCGTTTTAATTCAGTTTTGGGGGTTTTTGAGCATTCCATGTATTGACAATTTCTCCTCGAAAAAGTCCTTTTTTCGCTTTCGTGTATATCCTTTCCAAAAACATGTTTTCGAGAAAATTGCAGTTTTATGAACCAACCATGATTTTCCCCATACAAAATGTGCCAAATAATAGATAGATTTCAACGGACAAAAACTAGCTTCAAACAACACGGCTCAATGAAGATTCAATGCCAGAATCCTTGAAGGACTTTCTAGAGTGGGTTGGGAAAGCGTCAATACCCAATAGCGTAACGTTTTCGAGAAAAATGCATAAATGTAAGGGTAATTTTCTTTAGCAAAAGCAATTCGCCGATCATCCTTCTTCTTTTTCCTTAATTCGCTCACACTAATTGTGTGAAAAATGGGCTGACTTTGTTGGGCAAAAACTAGCTTCAAACAACATGGCTCAATGAAGATTGAATGCCAGAATCATGGGAGTTCTTTTTTCAATATGTTTGTCATAGTCCCAATACCCAATAGCGTAACGTTTTCGAGAAAATTGTCAAAATGTGAGGGTACCTTTTGCCGGCGAAATGGTTGCTGCGTGTAGTGTTGTGAAACGTTTTACATCCTATTATATGGCGCCATACAAAATTCAAATAAAATCTTTTCAATTTATTGCCCAAAAGCAAGAAATTATGGGACTGGTTCAATATCAAAATCATGGCGAAATATTTAGACAACTTTCAAGATTACTTTTAATTAAAAATTCCAATTCGACTCAAAGAGTTCGATGACCACTCAAAATATCGATAGCCAAAGTATCGATAATAAATGGCTTCGATAAATTGCAAGCATGGAGTGTGGCAGCTCTTCACACATCCGAAGACAACCACGAAGATGAACTTTATTTTCAAAAGCTGCGTGAGTATTTTTGTTTTTTTTTTTGTGTTTTAAGTTCATTTTTTAATTTAAACATTGTTTTATTTTGTTTTTCAGGACGTGACCATCATCGGCCAGGGCCAGGGCCAGCCACAGAGGGAGCAACAACACGATCTTCGAAAGACGAAGAAGGTGCCAGGCCGCTCGATTCACAAGGTCGGGTCCGTTCGGCCGTCACGAGTCTTTTTCCCACGTTTGCCAAAAGCAGCGAAGAAGGAGGGACCGGCACCGGCATCACCGCCACCACCCGAACCATCAGAGCCACCATCGGAGCCACGATCGGAGGCACCAATGGCGCCAACGTCCCCAACTGTGGAGATAACAAAGAAAATAAAATCTACCAAGATATAAAAATTTATATATATCTATGTGTTTTTTACATTTTTTTTTTAGGTGGGAGAAGAGGAGGGTAGAAGCTGGCGTCAGCTAGCTTTTACCGAGAAAAATAGGAGTCATTGCCTATGTATGTAGGCACATATGTACATATGTGCATATATATATATGTACGCAGGGATTGAAAATGCTATGCTACGTCGGAGTTTTTTTTTTTGAACCGTGCACTATGGATGGGTACAAGATTTCTCGCCGAGCCAGTTGAACTTGTTTGGCAACTGAATTCGAAAGATCATTCATTTTTCGAATAAATCTTCCCAGCTTCATCCCTTGTTTATCCCAAATTATGCTCGATTTAAGCGTCTTGAAAAACGATTCTATTGGAGCATTGCTGGGTCTTTTATTGATACTATCAATAAAAAGCCCCATCAAATTTGTCCAAAACGGAGCAAAGACAACATATTTCCTTAAAATGACTTGTGCCATATTGGAATTATAAAATATATTATCCTCTTCTTCTTTTTCGGACAGTTGAGAAATCATGTTCATGACATTATTCATAATGTCTGCGAAACGTTTTCTCAACCTGCTGTTGCCAGCAACAGTTTTGAGGCTTTCCTCATTGTTTCTTTTCCTAAAAACCTTATTTTCATGGTCGGATAAATCAAGATATAGGGCACGTTCATTCCTAAAATATTTGATGGAATTGCGAACCATTTCATTTGAATAGCGGTACAAAAGAATTGTTACCAAATGTTGGAACCATTCCTTAAAGTCCCCAATTCGGGATATACTGTAACCCACCCCCAGGGCATTTCTTAAAAATTTCCTAAGTAGTACATTTTGCAAGCCAATGGTGGGATCTATATCAGCACACATTATTTTAGCATAATGGCTTGTGCAAAATTGTACTAATAACGCCGGAAATGTTTTGCTTTCGTTATATTGGAACTGATAGCACATTTCGTTGTACTCTGTGAGAGTACAAGAGCAGTTTTCTTTAAGAACTGCTGAAATAATAGCAAAACATACATCGGTTATGATGCGTTTGCAGATTGGCGTGTGCAATTTTTTTTCCCTAAGGGAGATATTTAAATCACTCAAAAAGCGGCCTATATCATAGGCTGAGTGATTTGAAAGAACGGCATGTGCCACTCCATACGTTACACACATGTCAGGAATGTGTGCTACTACAGAGTAAAGAAATATCCTCTTTTTGGCTACTACTAAGGGTCTTATAACACATCCCGTGGCGTCTATGTGTAACGTATGGAAATTGAAGTTTTCTTGGAAAAATTGTATATGTTCAATATTCCATAGAAATACTTCCAATTTTGCAGATAAATGTTTTATATAGGAATACCCATTTTTTAACATTATATATGCATCAATAAATGGATCCTTATCCAAATCATCCCTAGCATTAAATTCTGACTATAAATTGCGGTAGTAAGCTAGATTTTTATTAATCATTTGCTTATTACCAACAAGGTTCCTATCATTGCTTGCAACTTTGAGCAAATTTTCCCTGTGCTCAAAATGCTGTGAGGTGTCTAAGTGCTTTCTGCTCAAGAAAGCGATTAATGCCCCTGCATTGGTGAGTCTTTTTAAAATTTAATGTGTGACAAATTTCCAACCTGTAAGATTCCAATTATTTAAAGTCTGTTAAATACTCATGTATATACCGAAACCGGTATTGTAGTATCGATTGTTAGTAATAAGTATCGATTGTTAGTAACAAGTATCGATTGTTAGTGATAAGTATCGATTGTTAGCGATAAGTCCTCGATAGGTTGAGAGACGGCGTCTCTCTTCTCTTCCGGCAACGAAACGAACAAGTTGTTTTTGCGCAGACAACCAGAATTAAATCAGAAAAATACTAATAAATCCTTATCTTTATTGTTCAATATATAGCTATTTACAACTCAGAAGTGGGATGACCACCCGAAAAGATAAATATTTCGGGACACGGCAGGCCACACGTTCCACATCGAGAAAGGCCGCCTCCACGCCCACCGCTGCTGGTGCACCCACTGCTGTGACTCCCGCTGCAGTACCGGCGGCCACTGGAGCCGCCGCTGCAGTACCGAGAGCC
Organism: Drosophila willistoni; assembly: GCF_018902025.1. Taxonomy (NCBI): domain Eukaryota; kingdom Metazoa; phylum Arthropoda; class Insecta; order Diptera; family Drosophilidae; genus Drosophila; species Drosophila willistoni. Next base: position 125,221 of record NW_025814183.1, on the reverse strand, counting down.
GCTGTGCCAACTGCCGACATACTCGCCCTGCCGGGCCCGCCGCTGTTGGGCCAACTGCGGACATACTTGCCCCTGTCGGGCCCGCCGCGGCTGGGCCAACTGCCGCCACACTTGCTCCTGCTGGGCACGCTGCTGCCGTACTCGCCCAGGTTGGGCCAACTGTTGACATGCTCGCCCCCGCCGGGCCAACTGCTGCTATACGAGCCCCTGCTGGGCTAACTGATGCCACATTCGCCCTGCTGGGCCCGCCGCAACCGCCCCTGCTGGGCCAACGGCTGCCATACTCACCCATGTTGGACCAACTGCTGACATATTCGCCCTGCCGGGCCAACGGCTGACATATTCGCCCCTGCCGGGCCAACCGCTGACATGCTCGCCCCCGCCGGGCCAACTGCTGCTATACGAGCCCCTGCTGGGCTAACTGATGCCACATTCGCCCCTGCCGGGCCAACGACTGACATGCTTACCCCTGCCGGGCCAACTGCTGCTGCATCCGCCCCTGCTGGGCCAACCGCTGCTGCATCCGCCCCTGCCGGGCCCTCCGCTGCTGCATACGCCCCTGCTGGGCCAACCGCTGCCACACTCGCCCCTGCCGGGCCCGCCGCTGCTGCATACGCCCCTGCCGGGCCCGCCGCTGCTGCATCCGCCGCTGCTGCATCCGCCCCTGCTGGGCCAACTGCTGCATCCGCCCCTGCCGGGCCCGCCGCTGCTACATCTGCCCCTGCCAGGCCGACTGCTGCCACACCCGCCCCTGCCGGGCCCGCCGCTGCTACATCCGCCCCGGCCGGGCCAACTGCTGCCACACCCGCCCCTGCCGGGCTCGCCGCTGCTGCATCCGCCCCTGCTGGGCTAACCGCTGCTGCATCCGCCCCTGCCGGGCCCTCCGCTGCTGCATACGCCCCTGCTGGGCCAACCGCTGCCACACTCGCCCCTGCTGCACCCACCGCTGCGGTGCCCGCCGCTTACAAGCCACCTCTGCAGACTGCCGCTGCTGCACCTGCTGCCGCCTCTGCACCCGCTGCCACTGCTGTACCCGCTGCCACTGTCGTACCCACCACCGCTGCCGCCGCTGCACCCGCTGCCATTGCTGTACCCGCCGCCGCATCCATTACGGTACCTGCCGCCGCTGCCACATCCACTGTACCTGCGGATGCTGTGCCCGCCGACTATATGTCTGCCATGCGGGTTGCGGCCTTGCTCGCCGCCCCCGTCACTGGTCCCGACGCGGACCCATGGGAAGAGATGCCCGCTTTAGTGCCCCCCGTACCGACTGCCGCGGCCGCCATCACACCGGCCACTTCCGCCTCCCGCAGCCTGGATGAGCAACCGGCGACGCTGCAGAAACAACATGAGTTGCTACAGCTACAGCATCAAATCCTCAAACTGCAGCAAGGGATTGACGAATTCCAAGCACCGAGGCAGCAAGTCAGTGACGTGAGTGTCATTGAGAGCATGGTGGCTCGATTTTCAGCGGATAACGCATATGACGTGAAGAAATGGCTGAACGATCTGGAAGACGCATTTGGAATTCTGCAGTTGAACGACCGCCTACGTTTGATCGCATGCCGTCGTATGCTGGAAGGTACGGCGGCGGTGCTGCTGCGCACGGCATCGGTGCACAGCTACGAAGAATTAAAAGCAATCCTCTTGCGAGAATTTGGACGCTCGTGTAGCGTCGAGGAAGTGTACCACGCTCTGCGTGGCCGGCGAATCAAGGCAGGCGAGGGATGTTTAAGATTCGCAATCGAGATGCAGGAGATTGCCATGAATGCTCCGATTCCGGAGAACGAGCTGGTCGACCTGATAATTGATGGATTGCGGGACAATTCTACTCGAGTCGGCATGCTGTACTCAGCTCGGACGGTGGCTGAACTGAAGCCCTTACTGGAACGCTACGAGCGCCTCCGTATGCAGGCCGCTGCCTCCAGACAGAGCAATAGCGTGAAGGCGCAGCCAACAACAACTGCCGTGGCGCCTGGAAACAAATCGTCAGGCACCGCCACGAGTGAGACCAGATGTTTCAACTGCTCAGGATGGGGGCATTACAAGAGTCAATGCCCGAAACCAATGAGACCTCCGAATTCATGTTTCAAGTGTGGCATAGTGGGCCACATCTACAAGAACTGCCCGTCTCGAATTGGAAATGCCACCAATTTCATTGCTGCCGCCGCTGACGAAGCAGGAGTTCGACTAGACCATTTACAACTGGTGAGTGTTGCTTTTGTTTGTGATGAAGTGCAAGATAGGAAATTTATAGATATGTTTTCTCTCCTTGATTCGGGCAGCCCAAAGAGCTTTATCCGTCAATCTGAAGTCCCCTCCAACTGCCGTCTTAGCCCCCGTACATTGAACTGCCGTGGCCTAGGAAATAGCCAACTTCTGTCCTTAGGCCAAGTCCAGTGTAGGGTTCTCCTCCGCAACACACAGATAATACATACGTTTGAAGTCCTGACGAACCAAGCAACCGAACTGCCGATGATTATAGGTAGAGATCTTCTGTATAAAATTAATATTAGACTATGTAAACTGAAAGAACTGAAATATGAAAAAGAATCGTTGATACTCATGAATAAACAGACTTAATGGATAAATCCAAAACTTACTGCTGTTCTGAAGTCCTTTGACATATTTATGGAAGAGAGAGTGATACTGCCGTATGATAGGAATGAGATTGTATCTGCCGAATTGTTGTCTGATTCTCCCCTTCCGAAAACTTCTGCTGTACCTTCGGAAACATTGAACGATGCACTTATGGCGATAAATGCCATTGAGCTCCCTGCTGTCAGTGAATTAGACTTTGATATAGAGCCCGAGTTACGGGAAGAGCAAACCGCAGCCCTTAAGTCTATTATTTCCACTTCGTATGTACAAGTTGATCCAGATTTAATCAAGCCCATGAACTATGAAATAGAAAATAGAATTGACTAGCCGAACTCCGATTTTCTGCCGCCCCGCCGTCTGTCGCACCACGAACGCATCGAGGTGCGTGAGATTTGTGACGATCTCTTGAAAGCTGGCATTATTCGCCACAGTAGTTCCCCTTACGCTGCCGCGATTGTCCCTGTACGCAAAAAGGACAACACCCTAAGAAAGTGTGTAGATTACCGCCCGTTGAACAAAATTACAGTTCGAGATCATTTTCCGATTCCTCTGTTAGATGATTGCATTGAACATCTGGGTGGCAAATCATTCTTCACTATCTTGGACTTGAAGAACGGTTTCCACCATGTGAAAATGCACCCAGACTCAATCAAATATACTGCCTTTGTAACCCTGATGGCCAGTTTGAATATGTACGCATGCCCTTCGGACTTTGTAATGGCCCTTTCGTGTTCGCTAGATTCGTTTATTTTGTCCTTAAGGAATTTATAAACCGAGGTCAACTGGTGATATATATGGACGACATTCTAGTCGCGTCGCATGACTTTGAAAACCACCTTGAGATTCTGAAGGAAATATTGTATGTGTTAAGAGTGAACGGGCTATGCCTGAAGCTGACGAAATGCCGTTTTGCGTATAGGGAACTAGAGTACTTGGGCTACTTAGCCAATTCCGCCGGTATCACGCCTAAACCAGCTCATATTCAGGCGATACGGGATTTGCCCATTCCAAGGGATAGCAAGGAATTAGAGCGTTGCCTAGGCCTATTCTCATACTTCCGCCGATTTGTATCAGGTTTCGCTAAGATTGCGTGTCCGCTGTCCCGATTGTTAAGAAAAGATACACCTTATGTCTTCTCCGATGAATGCCTTGAAGCTTTCCGAACACTGAAGTTGAAATTGATCGAATCCCCCGTGTTATCTATTTACAACCCGAAGTCTGAAACAGAGTTACACTGCGATGCTAGTTCAATTGGTTTCGGAGCAGTGCTCCTCCAGAAACAAACAGACGGTAAATTACACCCAGTGTCCTACTTCTCTAAGATGGCCTCCGCCGCTGAATCGAAACTACACAGTTATGAGCTAGAGACGTTAGCTATAGTGTATTCCTTAAAACGTTTTGAGACATACCTTAAGTTCATCCCGTTCAAAATCGTGACCGATTGTAATTCCCTTGCGCTGACACTGAGAAATGGTGGACATTCCGCCAAGATTGCTCGCTGGGCCCTGCTGTTGGAAAACTATAACTACACGATTGTACACCGCTCGGGGGTTGGTATGCCCCATGCTGATGCTCTAAGCAGAATAGAAACTGCCGCATACGTTGACGATATAAACCTCGACTTCCAACTGCAGTTAACCCAGAACCGGGACCCTGAGATTGTCAAACTCCGAGATGAGTTAGAGAAATATGAGATAGCGAATTTCGAACTGCGAGATGGAGTAGTGTACCGCCTGTCCTCGACGAGTGTACCCCAACTTTATGTCCCTTCCGAAATGGTAAATCATGTCATACGAGTAGTGCACGAGAAGCTTGGCCATATGGCCACGGAGAAATGTTGTGCACAGATCAAGAAGCATTACTGGTTCCCGTGTATGAAGTCTTACGTTAACAATTACATTAAAAATTGCCTCAAGTGTATCTACTACTCCGCGTCCGCTTCGGACCACCGTGTCACGCTACATAGTATTCCGAAAGTGCCCCTTCCGTTCGATACCGTCCATATTGACCATTTGGGCCCCCTTCCGTCCATACGTTCTAAGAAAAAGTATCTTCTGGTTGTCATTGACGCTTTCACCAAATTTGTGAAGCTGTACCCTGCCGCCACGACTAATTCACGTGAAGTATGCCAGACATTAGAATCTCAGTATTTCGCAAATTACAGTAGACCCCGCCGAATCATCAGTGATCGAGGTACCTGCTTTACTTCCTCCGAGTTTGAAGAATTTCTGAAGGCCAATAATATAATTCATGTGCTGAATGCCACTGCCTCACCCCGGGCCAACGGCCAAGTCGAGCGGGTTAACCGTGTGTTGGGCCCCATGTTGGGTAAACTGACGGAACCTGTGGACCACGCAGATTGGGTCCAACAACTGCCGAACATAGAGTTTGCATTGAATAACTCCGTCCACTCCACAACCAAATTTGCCGCTTCCGTACTTCTATTCGGTGTTGAACAACGAGGTGTGGTAGTAGATGAACTAACCGAACGGTTGGGTGAGAGAACGGAGGAGGTCGATGCCTCAGAGGTAGACGTCCGGAGATTAGCCTTCCGTAACATTGTTAAGTCCCAAGAATATAATTCGGAATATTATTCGAAGCATCACCTCCCTGCCGTTAGTTTTGAGGAGGGGGATTTCGTAGTTATTAAGAATGTGGATACTTCGGCAGGCACGAACAAAAAGCTTATCAGGCGGTATCGTGGTCCGTATGTGGTTCATAAAAAACTTCCGAATGACCGATATGTTATCCGGGATGTAGAGGGCTCCCAAATCACCCAACTACCATATGATGGGGTCCTAGAAGCCTCCAAATTAAAGCTATGGGTTGCCCCTGATCAAGATTGCACTTCTGATAGCCAAACAAAGGCGACACCAGCCACTTAAGATTCTTATTTACCCCCTTCGTTGTTAACAATTGGAATCGAGGTCGATTCCTCGTCAGGACGGCCGAGTTGTAAGATTCCAATTATTTAAAGTCTGTTAAATACTCATGTATATACCGAAACCGGTATTGTAGTATCGATTGTTAGTAATAAGTATCGATTATTAGTAATAAGTATCGATTGTTAGTGATAAGTATCGATTGTTAGCGATAAGTCCTCGATAGGTTGAGAGACGGCGTCTCTCTTCTCTTCCGGCAACGAAACGAACAAGTTGTCTCTGCGCAGACAACCAGAATTAAATCAGAAAAATACTAATTAATCCTTATCTTTATTCTTCAATATATAGCTATTTACAAACCTATTGGAATACACATCAATATTACCCTCAAAATTACCATTAAGTCTAACAATGAGCTTTACGCAAGACGTATCATTGCAGTAAGCATATACAGAGAACATGCAATTTGACTTATTAATTCGAACACTCTTAATATTCAAATTGCAGACATTGTTCGTCTGATTGTAGTATTCGCGAACAATGTGGGCAATACTTTTGTTCATCGAAAAATTGGCAGTGCAGGTTGCCAAAAGGTTATTGAAGTCCTGCACTTTCATATTACAGATGTAATGGCGATAACCAATTTTACACTCTCGTAAGAGAGATGGCTGTTGTTTTTTCTTTTTTGTAGTAGTGCGAATGAATTTGTTTTGTTAATAATTTAAATAAACAACGAGAATAAACTACCAGAATGCTACAATGGTTCAAGTCTTATTTGTTTGTTTGCAAATTTGTTTGCAGTTCCACGAACATACATATATGTATGTAAACATCACTAAAATTCTCCTTTAAATGAGAAAGACAAATTTAAAAATTACATATTTCATTAAGTTTATTCATATTTTTAAGAAAGCCTACATAAATATATCTAATATTATTACTAAGAAAACATCAAAATGTTTTTATTACCACACGTGTACCACAGTGCAAAACCCAATATTTCATCGGCACCATATGTGCCTGATCCCCCTATTCCACCCTATGGAAAGGCGAAATTCAAAACTGAACGGCAACTTGCCTTTGCTGAACAAATATATACCCTTACCTTTATGCATATTTCTCGAAAACCTTTCACACATTCTGAATAAAATTCTATGCACATATTCTTGAAAGTCCATTGATCATTCTGGCATTCAATGTCCATTGAGCTGTGTTCTTGGAAAAGTGTGCATTCTCGCCAAAGTCGGCGCATTTTTTTAACATATTTTGTATGGGGATATAATAGGGGGAAGAAGAAGTGAGCTGAGCGGCGAATATCAAATTGAGTCGCTCGCATCAAAATCGAGCGGCGAATTGCCATTGCTGAAGCGAAATTTTTATCTTCGTGGTACCCTTACATTTATGCATATTTCTCGAAAACCTTTCACACATTCCGAATAAAATTCTATGCACATATTCCTGAAAGTCCATTGATCATTCTGGCATTCAATGTCCATTGAGCTGTGTTCTTGGAAAAGTGTGCATTCTCGCCAAAGTCGGCGCAATTTTGTGACATATTTTGTATGGGGATATAAAAAGGGGAAAAAGAAAAAAATTGAGGCGAATTGGCTTTGCACAAAAAATATTTATTTCATCGAGGTACCCATATATTTTTACATATTTCTCGAAAACCTTTCACACATTCTGAATAAAATTCTAAGCACATATTCCTGAAAGTCCACTGATCATTCTGGCATTCAATGTCCATTGAGCTGTGTTCTTGGAAAAGTGTGCATTCTCGCCAAAGTCGGCGCATATTTCTGGCATATTTTGTATGGGGAAAAACATGGGTGGTCAACAAAAATGCAATTTTCTCGAAAACCGTTCACACGTTTTCATTGAAATTTCTTGGGGATTATAATGAATAATTGGGGAAAATTCTGGCATTTCATTGTCATTGAGCTGTGCCTTTGGAGCTGTGCTGAACGAATACGTAAAATGCCCATTTTCATGGACAAATTGTAAATATATAGAATGCTCAAAATCCTCCAAAAGTGAATAAAAACAATAGATTCATATATTTTTTAGCATATTAAACTTTATTTCATTTAAAATAGTTACTAAATAGCTGAAAAATTGAAAATCAAAAATGCAAAAAACTTAACAGTGGGTTAACAGAGGGTTGTGGATAACTCGGCATTAACAGTGTGGCTAACTTTACGCACATTATTTTGTATGGGAAAAATTGAGAAAGGCCAACAAAAATGTAATTTTCTCGAAAACCGTTCACACGTTTTCTGGGGATTAAAATGAATAATTGGGGAAAATTCTGACATTTAATTGTCATTCAGCTATACCTTTGGAGCTGTGCTACACGAATACCTAAAGTGCCAATTTTCATGGACAAATTTTAAATATATAGAAATTTTAAATAGATAGTCTGGCAACACTATCTCTAAATTTGACAGCTTTTTTAAGCCGGAAATAGCTACTTTTAGCTATAGTCCCGCTAAAAATATAATTTTTCTTTTGCTAATTACACAAAAACTACATAATAAATCGCCAAGGAGCACCTGAGGTGCGTGGAATTTTCTCTTTCGTTTGATATCAAATTTATGTAGTTTAAGCGCGTTTTGGGCCCGAGTAAGTTAAGTAAATATTTACCAAAAATATATTAAAATTGATAGATTTGTGGCTAATAGCATTTAAAAAAAACGTTGCATAATTTATTTATAGTTGGTAGATCTAGCAACTAAATTGCTAAACTGGCAGCCCTGGTGCCTACCCCTGCTTTACACTAATCGGAGATACCAAATGCAGGAGAGTTGGTTGCAAATTATGCAAAATTTGAGAGAGAATGAAATTTGTCCTGCCAAAAACTGCGACGATTAACATTATCATTACCATTCGTAGGTAAATTCTAAACTGTAATCTAACAAAAAGACAAGGCAAGGGCATAAAGAAAAACGCAAGGCTTTGGCTATCCTTACCACAAATTAAACAATGAACTTTACAAATTCTGACGGATTTTTTAAACAATGAACTATACAAATTTTCACCGTACATATAAATTTTTTTCAAAATATATACATATGTATGTATATGTCGCAGGGTCGTTTAGTTCTATCTGCTGGTCTGACATATTGTTTCAGAAACTTTAAGAGTGAAGTGAATTCCAACCGACGCATACAATTGTCCGCAACTGACTCGCATTCTTCGATCACGCATCGATCTACTTCTTTTTAGACGCCAAGCTGGACTACACTCGGCGACAGCGCGACAACGCCGTCGCCTCACTCGTACGGTACCTAGGCGCCAGTCATAGTCACAGTGGTCAAACTATGTTCATAATGTGACAGACACGTACAGTGTCCAAAGTACGTCCATTATGCGACACGGCCTTCCTGACAATATACACGTCCTCGTGTGTTGTCTTAACTCAACCACATAAGTGACAACGCTTCAGAATTCAAAGGGTATTTCAATACATTTTTATTCGATATTCTTATTCATTATGTAACACAATTCAAATCAGTTTAAAATTCATTCTTGTCATAGCATAATTACATTTTCGTAACATAATTTTAATCTAATAAATCATAAATTCCTTTAACATATTGTTTTTTTTTTCTTTGTTTTTTTAACCAAACAAATTTGTGTAATTCCTTTTACACCAGGGCCCGGCACATAGAGAGTGCTAAAAAAGTTTAGTTGTATGTGTGCACTTGCTTGTGTGCGTATGTTGCTTTACACTGCGCAAAATGAAACTTCATCAAATTCTGCCTCAAATCAAGAAAACGAGTGCAGCAAATAATCTTATGCAAGAAAAAGAAAACAAAGCAGCGATCAATTTTTTCATGTGTGTTCTCTCAACAAAGCGACATAGATCTGCTTGCGTCGAAATGCTGAGGGAAACTAAAACCCACCCTCTTGATCATGATTTTTTTTGTGTGGGGTCTTCGGCAGCCGTTCGGCTTACACGCCGAACGAGTTCGTCCCCCGGGGGATATGAGTGCCGGGCTCTGTTTTACACACAACTAACTAATCATCTGTATAATTCCTTCTACACATATGTATAAACTTATCATTTGTGTAATTCCTTCTACACATACGACCCCCGCCATAACATGTCTTTTCTGCTATGGTGCGGTCTTCATTTATCGTATTGGGCAACAGATGCAACTTCCATTGTGCTGTCTCTATCTTTACATAACTCATCGAGTATCTGATTATTTGGTATTGCTTTTAAACATTCATGAGAATACTTATACTTTCGATTACATGTTAAAGATTTTAGTAAATATCTGTTTCCATCCAATGCTTCAATTATCTCAAATGGCCCTTTAAGGATCGAGCTTAGTTTGATGACGTTCTTTGTTTTTTGAGCAAAACGTGATCACCAAACCTATTTTTGTCGTATTTTGCCTGAGTTTACATGTTTTTTTTTAGCCTCCTTTCTCAAATTTTCTTTGTCTACTTCATCATTGTTATCTTCGTTTATCGGCAACAATTGCTAGCTGCACTTCAGCCAACGCATCCTGCCATGATCTCTGACTGGTTTCGACAGCAGTCAGCATACCTTTCAGGGTACTCATGACCCGTTCTACCTGGCCGTTTGCTCTGCTGGCACCTGTAGCAATTAAATGTAGATAAATTTTTTGAGATGAGCAAAATTCGCGGAAACTTTTACTTGCGAAACTACGTCCTTGATCTGCTATAATTCGAGTGGGTAAACCAAATAAAGATACGGCTGATTTTACAGCCTTAACGCAGCTTTCAGAATCTATATTTAGTGTGTGATAAAAATAAACAAACTTGGTAAAAGCATCTATAAGAACGATGACATATTCCTTCAAATCATTTTCAACACTCATTTTGCCTGTGATGTCAATATGTATCGTATGCCATGGTATTTCTATTTTAGGAATAGGATACAGCTCGACTTGCACTTTTCCCACAGGTGGCTTAGATACTTTACATGTGATGCAGTTTTCTACAAATCTACGCACATATTTGGACATATTTTCGAACCAGTAATAAACATAGACCTTATCGAGCGTCTTTTCCCAACCCAGATGCATTATAGCTTCATGGACGTGATTTATGACGGCCCATCGAAAAGCTCTTGGTATTACCGGCAAACATTTGGTCTTACTATTTCGCTGTATTTTCCTATGTAGTATTCCTTTTCGCAATTCATAGCTTTTGTCTATATTTCTTGGCAACTCATTACTTTTTAACTTTAAAATTATGTATTTCTTGTATCTCGGAATCTCGCTGTTGTTCCGAAACCAACCAGTTGTAAGATACCTCCGTCAAATTGATTCGTAATTCAGGTATGTTATTCGGACTTTTATGTTGTTCAAGAACTGGATTCCGAGAGAGAAAGACAACATGCGCCATTCGCTCGCCTTTTCTATATTCTATTTCGAAATCAAATGCCTGTAAAAACGCCCATCATCTATGCACCCTCGGTGTTAAATCTAGCTTTGTGCGGCTGGCCTTTAATGAATTACAGTCAGTATAAACTGTAAATTTACGTCCCTGCAAATAATGTCGGAAGTGTTTAATAGCATTTACTACTGCTAGCGTCTCCAGTTCGTATGAATGGTATTTAGATTCGGCGGGAGACGTACACTTACTGTAATACTCTACCACATGAGGTTTATTGTCAATTTTGTGTAACAGGATCGCTCCATACCCAATACAACTTGCGTCTGTATGTAGCTCTATTGGGTATTGCGGATCGAATATGATTAAAACTGGCGTCTGAGTCAATATAGTTATTATTTTTGTTCGTATCTGTTCATGCACTGGTAACCAAACAAGCGGTTCCACGCTCAGGCTAGCGTTTGTAATCAAAAAATCTTGAGTTTGACGCATCTATGTATTCTATGGTTAGTGATAGTAGATTGTGCGTGTGAAGAAGACGTAGAGAATAATAAAAAAACGTCCGTCTGTCCGTAGGTGCGTATGCGTTTTACTCAGCCATCTTAAGAGCTATCGGGCTGAAATTTTTATACCCTTGCAAAAAGGGTATATTAATTTTGGTCTGAAGTGTGCAACACATAGAAGGAAGCATCTCCGACCATATAAAGTTAATATATTCTTGATCAGCACGACGAGACGAGTTCAAATAGCCATGTCCGTCCGTCCGTCTGTCCGTCCGTCTGGATCAACGCAAACTCCTCCTAGACCGTAAGAGCTACAGAGTTGAAATTTCGCATATAGGCTTGTATATACTGCAGGCGTTGTATATCTCGGATTCAGCCGGATCGGATCACTCGCAGAGTATCCTCGGTAATAACGTTGTCCCAAACATTTTCCAAGGACGAAATCAGCTGCAACTTATTTTGTGGTTTCTGGTCTGTCACTTTTCGTTTCATTTCGTGCCAAAAGTGGCCAATAGGGTTTAAGTCGGACGAATTTCCCGGCCAAGTCAAGCGAGAATTCCTATGTCCTTACACACTTTGGTTAACTAAAAAAAGACAAAAATTTTTTAAATATTTTTTTTAGTAATTTCGTGTTTGGAAAAGGTGACAGCATCAAATAAAAACAATACTTGCACATTTGGCTCGATGGCATTTTGCAGAGTCGACTTTGAAAATCGCACACTAATTCTACGAGTTTTTGGTACCGGCAAAAGAAGAGCATTTGTAGTAGAATTAGTATGCAATTTTCAAAGTCGACTCTGCAAAATGCCATCGTTTGGGATAACGTTATTACCGAGGATACTCTGCGAGTCCTTGTTGATTCAATGCCGTAGCGAATAATGGCAGTTATACAGGCTAAAGGGGGCGTGACAACCTATTAGTATTTTTTTTATTTTCATTTAACATTACTTTTAAAAAAATGAAATGAGTTATAAATCTTACATCGGAGATGAGCCGACAAGAAATTTTTTCTGCTAACCATTGAATTTTGGTCAATTTTGCTGTTTTTTTGTTTGGGGCAAAAATCAAGGATATCAATAGTATAGAAATAAATATTTTACTCCATAACGTCTTTTTCCTAGTAAATTATCTTATTGTTAATAAAGAAACCTTATTCTCTTATTTTTATCTAAACGATTCCAAAAAAGCATGAAATTTTCAAGTGGTGCGGTTTTCATGACCGCCAGTGTACCAACAAACCGCGAAAATATACACTCGACTCATCCAACTTATGCGCAAGCGCTACGAGGTGATACTGCAGTACAAAACTAGTCAGCATTAGACAGGATTGAACAACTATTTGTGAAACAGTCGGAACTAACCACCAATCTACTAAACATGATAATGCTGCTTGTAAACAAATTATGCCAATAGACCTGCGAATAGCAATATGGAATGCCAATGGGCTCTCCAACCACCGCAATGAAATAACTTTATTTATTAAAACCAACAACATTGACATATTACTGATTTCTGAAACGCATTTTACCAAAAATGTCATATAACCATTAATGGGTATGACATTATCCAAGCTAATATCCCATCTGGAAGAGCACACGGTGGAAGTGCGGTTATTGTAAAAGACACACTTAAATACCAAACACTAGATAATATTAACACAAATAACATGCAAGTTGCAGCGATTCAAATACAATGTCTTCATGCAACAATCTCCATAGCTGCAGTGTACCTACCACCAAGATATTCCTGCAGGCTTGATGACTTTAACACTCTATTTCAAGGACTTGGTAGACAATTTATTGCGGGAGGTTACTATAATGCCAAGCATCCATAGTGGGGGTCTAGACTTGTAAATCCAAAAAGTTCTGAACTGTACAAATGCATAACCACCAACAATTACATACAACTGATACTAGAAAAATCCCAGATCTACTAGATTTCATTGTTTACGCTGGACTACAGCAAAATCACTTTCAAATAGAGGAGAATTTCGATCTGAGCTCCGATCACTCACCAATTATTGTTACATATGGTTCTACAGTTTGTTTTAAGGAAAAGCCCTACAAAATCATTAACTCAAAAACAAACATAAGTGCGTTTAAAAACTGGCTTGAAGACAGAACAAGTCTAGACATTTCGCTAAGGAGTGGGAACGATGTAGATTTAGCTATTGAGGCTCTTACTAACTCAATTCATTCTGCTGGTTGCATGTTCACAACATCACCTAACGAAAACCAAAGAAGACAAACATTTATATCACTAGATCTGAGATCTCAAATAGCTGAAAAAAGAAAATATGGCAAACAACAAGAAGCCCAGTAGACAAGAGAAAATTCAACAAGCTGCTAAGCACTTAAACAACAAACTATGGGAAATTAAAAACGACTCGACAGCAGACTTTCTAATAAGTCTCGTCCCACATACAAGTGACCTACAATATAGTCTCTGGAAAGCAAGTAGATATTTAAAAAGGCCCACCAGAAGAGCTACCACAATTGTCGACATCGGACAACGCTGCAGACGAAATGTAGAGAAAGCTGAGGCCTTTGCTAACCACCTATGTTCAGTTTTTAAGCCAAACCCAGAAAATGATCCTGAAACACTAAATGAGGTACATGGATCTCTAGATTCTCCATGTCAGATGAACCTGCCGATAAGGAAAACGACATTTACAGAAATCGTAGAGGAAATAAAAAGGACAAATAAGAAAAAATTCCCCGGATGTGACAAAATATGTGGTGGTACAATAAAAAATCTTCCGCCAAAATGCATCCGATTGCTGACGTACATCTATAATGCTATGCTTAGACTAGAATACTTTCCAACTCAGTTGAAATGTGCTGAAGTCATTAGGATCCCTAAGCAAAAGAAGCCGGAAGAATGCACATCGTCATACCGTCCCAAAAGCTTGCTGGTGACATTGTCTAAAGTATTTGAACGTATACTTTTAAGAAGGATGTTACCTGTACTGGACGAACTAAACATCATACCTGAACATCAGTTCGGGTTTAGAAGGGGGCACGGCACGATCGAGCAATGCCACCGCATTACGAACGCAATTACAAACGCACTAGAATGCAAAATGCACAGGAGTATTCTTAGATATTCAGCAAGCATTTGACAAAGTCTGGCATGAAGGTCTACTCTAAAAAATTAAAAAGTGGCTACCTGCACCATACTTTCTAATTCTTAAATCATATTTGAAAAACAGAGCATTTTATGTCCATGAACGTGGGGAATCGTTTAGCATAAACACTGCTAGTGCCGGTGTCCCCCAAGGGAGCGTTTTAGGCCCAGTTTTGTACACTCTTTTCACCTCCGATCTACCCTCCACAAACGCTGTTGAAATAGCAACATATGCTGACGATACCGCGATAGTTTGGCTTAAAAAGTGGAGAATAGTGGTGAATGCTCAGAAATCAGTACAGGTCACATTCTCGCTGAGACCTGGAAAGTGTCCGCCAGTATCGCTGAATGGCTCTATCATCCCACATAGCGAATCGGTGAAATATTTGGGAGTTCACTTAGATCGACGACTTACTTGGAAGCAGCATATCAAGGCAAAGCAAAAACAGCTAGGAGAAAAGACCAGGAAAATGTACTGGTTACTAGGACCTCGATCTCAGTTAAGCCTTGAAAACAAAATACGGCTATACAAGGCTGTTCTTAAGCCAGTATGGAGTTACGCGCTGCACCTATGGGACACAGCTAGCAAATCAAACATAGAAATACTGCAGAGATATCAGTCCATGACTCTCAGATCAATAACAGGCGCTTGTCGATATATGACCAACGCAGATATCCATAAAGATCTCCAAATACCCACCGTCATAGACGAGATAAAATCTCATACAAGTAGATATATCAATAGGCTACATGACCATAAAAACGCTTTAGCATTAAGTCTATAACTCTGTCACCACAAGACGTCTAAAAAGAACTCATGTCTTGGAGCTGCCATATAGAGAAACAAATAGGTAGTTATTAATATGTAAATATATGGATTGAGTTCACTAGAGCTTGAACCATCCGGCTATTATTACTTATATTTAGTCCATTTGTTTATTGCCTAGTCTAAAAAAAAAAAAAAAACTTGTGTACATACATTAATGGACACCCACACCATATAAACTCTAACTATTTTACAATAGTACAGACTTTAAATAGTTTTTATTTTTAGAGCGAAGCTCTCTTAGGCGCGTTGGGGTGGTCGGTCGCGGTAGGAAATTTTTTTTAAAATTCGTCAGACGTCAGATCTACAGCACTTCAGATTTTCCTTTCTCTTCATTGTTCGTGAGAGACAAGGACCGACGACATTGAAACACCCGTGATTGGTCCGCCTATGTCTCTCTGTCTAGTCAGGGAGACTCAAGTTTTGTGTAAATTATCGATAATCGATAAGGATATTGAACAATCGATTGACATCAGCTGAGAAAAGTGCAAGTAAATTATATACATATGTTTTTTTTTTTTTTTTTTTGTGTTCATATTGTTTATTTATTTGCGATCTATCCTAAGGGGACAATAAGCAAATGTAAGGAATGGTATAAATAACATGTCAGTGTACAGCAAAGTTAGGTTGTTTGGCAGATAGTTAAATAAAATACAATGTCAAGAATACAATTTGAGTGTTAAAGCAGGTATGATTAAAAAAGTTATTTCAGGGAATATGACGAAGCTGCATCGGGCCTACCGCGTAGATTCACCAGTTCGGCACTGGTCTGAAGGGGAGGTCAAGAGGATGGCATCTTTTAAGACGCCTGGACTGCGTGCTGTTGTCCAGCAGATTGAGAGCCAGTGTGTTCTCGTGGGTTTCCAGTCTGGAGCAGTATCGTGTGCCGTATCTTTGAATTTCGCTCTTGATAGATGGGATGTTGAGGTCTCTATGAATGATAGAATTGCGCACAAAGGGGGGCGCTTCGACAATATTGCGGAGTAGCTTGCTTTGGAATCGTTGGAGGATTTCAACATTTGAGTCGGACGCCGTGCCCCAGAGTTGAATCCCATAGGTCCATACAGGTTTTAGTATGGCCTTGTATAGTAGCAACTTGTTGAATGTGCTGAGCTGGGATCTCCTGCCGAGTAGCCACTGCATCTTGGACAGCTGCAGATTTAGATGCTTCCTTTTAGTTTTGAGATGGGCTTTCCAGTTCAAACGCCGGTCTAGGATGAGGCCCAGGTATTTGACACAATCCACTCTCGGAAGACACGTGCCATGGAAGCTGACTGGGGGGCAATTGAGTCTTCGAGTGGCGAATGTGATGTGCTGTGACTTGTCCGCATTCACACAGATGTTCCATCTGATCAGACATGGTTCCAGAAGGTTGAATTGTTCCTGGATGAGACTCGAGGCTGCCGATGGTTCTGAAGCAGAGGCGAGAAACGCAGTATCGTCTGCATATGTGGCGATTAGAAGCTGATCGTCTTGTAGCACTGGCATATCTGCGGTGTACAGAGTGTACAAGATAGGACCCAGCACACTGCCCTGTGGAACGCCCGCATTGACGCGCCTGATTTCGGACATGGAGCTTTCATATCTGACGTAGAAGCGTCTGTCTTCGAGGTACGACTTCAGAACCATGAAATGGGGAGCAGGTAGCAACATCTTTAGCTTGTGCAGAAGCCCGTCGTGCCAGACACGGTCGAATGCTTGCTTGATGTCCAAGAAGGCAGCGGATGTGTAGAGCTTGTCTTCGAAGGAGCCGAGAACCTTCCCAACAATACGGTGGCATTGTTCTGGGGTGCCGTGATGTCGTCGGAAGCCAAATTGGTGTTCAGGGACCATGTTACCTTCGTCCAGTAGTGGCAATACTCTGGCCAAAAGTATTCTTTCGAATACCTTGGAGAGTATTGCCAGCAGACTAATTGGACGGTAGGAGGCGAGATCATGCTCCGGTTTTCCTGGTTTCGGAATCATTATAATCTCTGCGCACTTCCATTGGGTGGGAAAGTGGCAGAGATCAAAGATCCTGTTGAATAAGTTGGCAAGGCGCTGAATCACTGACGAAGGCAAGCACTTGATGGTGATTGCGTCGATGCCATCGTAGCCTGGGCTTTTCTTCGCTTTAAGGCGGTCAATTTCGAGCTTGACTTCCTCTGGAGTGACTCGATCAATTGGGAGAGCCATTTGGTATGGGGCCTCAAGGAAAGACGAGGTGGCGACCACATCTTCGGCGCTGCACATGCTGAAAGGGACAAATGTGTTCTCCAGATGGGTTGCAAACTCTTCGGCCGTCTCCTTGCTGGATTTACACCACGTGCCATTAGATCCTCGTATGGGGACTTTTCTCACAGCTGGCCTTTTGAGGTACTTGCAGGCTTGCCAGAGATTGTGATCTAGTTGATTTGGCTCGAGATTTCTCAGATATTCGGCAGTGGCTTCATTGCGATGTGCGAAATATAGCGATTTTAGATGCTTTGTGGCACGATTGAGAGCCGTTTTGTCTAGAGGGTTGCGACTGAGGTGCCAGACACGTCGCAGGCGTCTCTTCTCGCGCAGGGCATTTGTGATTTCGTCGCAGAAGGCAAACATATCCCTTTGTCGTGTATGGAGCTGACTCGTTCTAACTGGCGGCGTGCATGCGTGGGCGGCTTCGCAGATGTCACGTGATAGCTTCTCTACAGCTTCGTCAATGTCTACTCCAGTGTTAAGGCAGGCGTCGGGCTCAGTGATCTCATCAAGCATAGTTTTAAAGGAGTCTATGTTGGAGTTTTTCCTGAGCAGCCTGGTTGTGCGTTTCATTGACTCAACTGGAATTCCTACCCAGATCTTCACAGCACTGTGATCCGAATGTAGGTCTAATTCAGCTTCTGTGTGGATGCTGCTGTGGTTTAAACCTCTGGTAATGGCAAAGTCCAGAAGATCCGGGCTCTTTGTTGGATCTGTTGGCCAATATGTCGGTTGGCCTGTCGAGTGGGTGGTCAGGTTAAGACTGCGAATGCATGGGAAGAGTGCAAGTCCCTTTGGATTGTTGAGCCTGGACCCCCACCAGGTGTGCTTGGCATTGAAGTCTCCGCCAGCCAGAAACCTTGATCCAAAACTGCTTAGGCTTTGCAAAAACATCTGTGTGTCGACTGCATGTCTGGGAGGGACATAGCAGGAAGCGATGTTAATGTCGCCGATGGAGGTTGCAATTCTGATGGATGACGCTTGTAGCCATGGGTGACAGAGTGGTAGATTGGCAGTGTAATGTAGCCTGGACTTGATTAAGATGCCAGATCCTCCTCTGGCATTGCCACTAGGGTGATCGGCACGTACAAGGTCATACCCGTTGATGTGGAAAAATGATTGGTCTGTGAGGTGAGTTTCCGATACTAACAAGATGTCGACATTGTTCCTTTTCAAAAACAAGTCGACCTCTGGCCTACTTCTACACAGGCCGTTTGCGTACCATAGGACGATTTTGAGACCTATTTGCATAATGATGTCATTAGCGTTACCATCATTTTGGTCATCTGCTCCATTTGGGCCTGGAGAAGTTTGATGATTTGCTCAATATGAGCAACGGTGGGACCTCCCTGCTGCAACGGTGAAGGAGCATTAATGTTTTCAGCGGGGATACTTGCTGAGGCCGAGTTTTTGGTCACTCCGGCATAGGACATTCCGGGCTGGGTGAAGCTAGACGGGAAGCTATGAGGCATGAAAGGAGACGGTGCAGCTCGATTCTGAGTACGTGGTGCGGAGCGTGCCTGACCTTGCTCCCGTAATTTTTTCGCTTCTTTGTACACTCGACATCCTCTGTACGATGCGGCGTGGCTTTCCCCGCAGTTTACGCACTCCGGGGGCTGCTCGTTGCCCTTGGAGCACTTGCCTGGTTCGTGGTCTTTGGTACATTTGACGCACCTACGCAACTTACCACAAAAGTTTTGCGTGTGGTTAAACTCTTGGCATTTATGGCATTGAGGAACGTCTTTACTTTTTCTCGGCGGTTCGACGGTTACCACAGCATTGCAGAGACGTTTGATTGAAAAGATTTCCTTATTGTTCGAAGCAGGCTCAAGATCAATGAAGAAGATTGGCATCGGGTTTTTAGAGTGCCGGTGCTTGGCGTTTGTGAGGTGGCGCACGTTATTTCCCAGCTTTGCCAGTTCTTCCCGGATGTAGTTCGTAGGAGTGCTGTGGTGTAGGCTACGGATAACAGCCCTGTATGCCCTCTCCTGCTTGAGCTGGTATGTATGGAAAGGAGACTTTTCAACCTCAAGCGCAGCTACCAGGCTCCTATAGTCCTGAACACAGGTTGTCATGATCCGGACCTGGTCATCTCTGCCCGCCTTGTAGGTGAAATCATCTCCACCAATATGTTCCCTTACGAAGGAAAGCATGCCAGTGATATTGCTCACGTTAAAAACAAAGATGGGGGGTATTTTCGGCGGCTTTGGTGTAGCTGGTGATGGAGCCACGGCTGGCTCTGCCTCGAAATTCAGGCCACTTACGGGGTTGTCGGTTGGGGCAAGCAGGGAAAATCTGTTGCTATTGGCAGCGGTGGAAGATGCTGGACCAGCAGCAGACGATCGTCTGATTTCACCAGGCTCCATTTCGCCTAAGGAGTCAGAGTCCGTGGACATGGAGTCAGTTGATGGGTGTCTTGTTCTCGCATTGGCTGGGACCTTAGCACCCTTCTTGCGATCTGCTTCTGGCGATGACGTGGCCTTCCTTTTGGTTACATAGAACCATGGAGCAGAGCTGGAGGCACTGCCGCTGGGGACATCATCTAATCCCATTTTGATCTAAGTGGGACCCGGTGATATTACTTTAAACTTCCGGAGGAGTAAAATAAATAAGTTGCCTCAGCCTGAAAGAACACCACAAGTTCCAGTGGGCTCTTTGGGGTTATGCAATGGAAAATTTTTTATCAATGCCTAAAAGTATGCAACGATTTTAGCAGCTTCTCCGATTGGCTGGCCAATCACAGCACACTAACGGGGCTTGCAGAGCAAGCCTGTGGACGAAAGTCTTGTAGCAAGCAGGTTAAAGTGCCTGCGAAAAGACTGTAGACTCGGCAACATAAGTTTAAATATAGATGTAAAAATGGTTGAAAAGGCATTTCCTAATTCTAAAAACGAATATAGTCATCACATCTGTGATATACAAGTGCAGCATTTTCAGGAATTATGGAAAATCTGCACAGCCAAATTCACCAAACAAAAATGTATTGAGCATATTATACGGGAACATTATTTTCTTATGAATAATGCCTGTAATGTGTATTTTAATTCAGTACGAATTAATAAGAGTAACTTTGTTGCATATGGATACTGCAAAGATCCATCTTGCAACAAATTTAAATTT
The DNA here is from genome assembly GCF_018902025.1 of Drosophila willistoni. Taxonomy (NCBI): domain Eukaryota; kingdom Metazoa; phylum Arthropoda; class Insecta; order Diptera; family Drosophilidae; genus Drosophila; species Drosophila willistoni. The sequence continues at coordinate 104,576 of NW_025814183.1, read as the reverse complement.
AGAGTTCAGTTCGATGGTTGTATCTCAGTCTATTCTAACAGAATCGATATTTGCCACACAATAAACTTAAATAAAGCTTACCAGTGTAGAGGTGTTAGTCGCTTTTTAGAAAAGAATGAACTTAAATCTCGCACTGCATTTGAGTACCAAAAACATTTGGCACTAATGGCAAATAAAGATAGAAAAGTGATTGGGAACGATCAAATGATTAATAAGCATTTATCATATTATCGAAACATGAGAGCTGAAGAAAATGCTAAACATGATTTCGATAAGGATGCATTTATAGATGCATATAAAATGTTAATTAATGGCCTTCCATACATTCAGCATTTATCTGCTAAGATCGAAGTGTTTCTTTGGAACATTGACCATATAAGGCTATTTCAAAAACATTTCAAAATACATACCTTACACATAGATGCAACAGGATGTGTTGTAAGACCGCTTAACATAACGAAAAAAAGGATTCTTCTCTATTCTTTAGTGGCACACATTCCTGACTTATCGATAACCTATGGCACATGCGATTCTTTCGAATCGTTTTTCCTATGACATAGGACGCTTTTTAGGTGATTTGAATATGTCTTGTAGGAAAAATAAATTGAAAAGGCCGATCTGCAAACGCATCATAACTGATGTTAGTTTCGCTGTTATTTCCGCAGTCCTCAAAGAAAACTGCTGCTGTACTCTTATAGAGTACAATGAAATGTGCTATCAATATTTATATAAAGAAAGCCAAACATTTCCGGCGTTAATTGTCCAATTTTGCACCAGCCATTATGCAAAAATAATGTGTGCTGATATTGATCGCACGGTAGGCTTGCAAAATACTGCACTTAGATCTTTCTTGAGAAATGCTCTTGGAGTAGGGTACAATATTTTCGAAATAGGCGATTTTGAAGAATGGTTCCAGCATTTTATAACCATTCTTCTGTCTCGTACTTTAAATGATGTGGTACGCAATGCCATGAAATATTTTAAAGATGAAGTTTCAGTTCATTTTAAATTGTCCGATCATGAAAATGCTGTTCCCAAAGAAAAGTTTCGTGAAGATAGCGTGAAAACCATTGCTGGCAATAGTAGGTTACGAAAACGTTTCAGTGATATTTTAGACGATGTCATGAATATGATTTCTGAACTGCCAGAAGAAGAGGAGCAAAATATATATTACAACTCCAAAATGGCACAAGTTGTTTTGAACAAGTATGTAGTATTTGCTCCGTTTTGGACCAATTTGATGGGTATTTCTATTGATAAATCCAATAGACGACCCAGCAATGCTCCAATAGAATCTTTTTTTAAGACGCTAAAACATAGCGTAATTAAAGATAAGAGAGGCATAAAATTGGGAAGATTCATTCGCAAAATGGATGAACTTTCCAATTCAGTGGCGAAGCAAGTCGAACTGGCTCGCCCTGATATAATGTATCCACCAATTGTGCACGGTTCTGTGATTAAAGGTAAACCCAAGAAACGTGCAGCAATATCTACGCCAGATTTTCAAAAAATGTCTAATAAGAAACTTTGCAATTATAGAGAAAGTTGGAATAAGAAAGGACCTAAAAAATTGAAATCGGGTTTATTCAAAGGTGATTTTACCGGACCCAGTAGAATTCGGGATTCACACATCCAAAAATATGAAGAATTGCAAATCCGAGAAGGAAATGAAAATATAAATGATTCCTTTGACTTATCAATTCAATTTGATCCTGATTCCTTTGACTCATCAATTCAATTTGATCATTCGTATGCTCGCAAGACTGAACCATTTGGAATAGAAGAAGCCTATAAGCAAATGCTTATAAACCATTCCAAACTTATTAGTTGCACTGCAAATAATGTAAAGTTTTACATTTTGCAATGCAAAACACTTTTTGAATATGTACATGGTACGAATGCCCAAGGTTTCTTATACAATATCGAACTAGACGATATTGTTACCTTGTTGGGTAAGTCTTGGCTATCAAACTTTATTATTGATGCAGCTTTGACTGCAATCATCTTTGATCAGAACGATAGCAGTATCGTCAATGTTCCATGCCAAGTCGAGCAAGCTGCATTTAACAATAAAATAACAATCGAAAATGCATTGAAAAGTTCTTCAAACATTATAGTTATACCTCATTGTTATGAGAACCATTTCTATGTTTTGATCTTGAATAAAGAAAAGTTGGAGTTCGCTTTTCTAAATCCTTTTGGAAAGGATTTTATAACTTCAAAGTTTATAAAATATTACCAAGGGTTGCTTCAAAACTATAGATCTCTTGAAATTAATCACGATATACAAAGGGATTCTTATAATTGTGGCATTTTCATACTGCAATATGCAGAGTGCTACATCCAAAATAAAGCTTTGACAAATTTGTTACCTCCTGCTTTGTTTAGAGAAGACATTTTTAGAAAATTGATTGGCTGTAGTGATGCAATTTTGGAAACATGTCTGCATTGCTCACGCACTACATCTGACGCCCACTGCATTAGATGTAACAGGCATATTTGCATTAATTGCTATAAAAATTTCTATACAATAGCTAAAACAGATTTAATTTGTAAGCTATGCGAGGCATAAGTCACCTCGCAAAACTCTATTTTGCGATTTATTTAGACAAGAAGTATATGGGCCAATGAATTCGTGTTGAACTCTATAAATGGCTGCAGGAAGGAAACTGACCGTAATTGACCGGCCTATCTATCAAATAGTGCAATTGTGTCGATTTCTGTGTCTATTTCCATATCCTAGGAAGGAAACTGACCATAATTGACCGGCCTATCAAATAGTGCACTTGTGTCGATTTCTGAGTCTACTTCCATATCCTCACCTTTTGTCGGAATTTGTTGCTAAATATCCTGTGGATTAGGCCTACTGGGGACACCACACTAAAAAAAATGCGCCTTAAACTCTACCTCAAGGTGGTGCGGAAAAGAGTTGAAGATTTTTCAAATAAATAACTATAGTTGATGATAAATTTTATATATTTCTGTAAAATCAGAAATAATTTATTAAACTTTGATTTGAAAAAATAAAATATAATTATTGTGAAAAAATAATGGCATTATTATGCCATTATTATCTTGCAACACATCTGTAAAATCAGAAATAATTTATTAAACTTTGATTTGAAAAAATAAAATATAATTATTGCAAAATTTTCTATATTTATGTATGTATTTAGACAGACCATTAGTTCTAGTTTTCTGGCTTCTACTGTAGATATACATGAGTTACATGTTGGATTTTTTCTTGTAGCGCAATAAAATGAGAATTTATCCAGGTACCTCTACATGCCAATGTAGTTCTGAAGGTGTGTGTTGGCCTCACCTGAATCTAGTACGTGGTTCAAATGCTGTAGAGGTCTTTGAATGATTTTTTCTTTATCTTTTTTTTCAAAATTATATGCTTTTATTATGAATATGTAAATACATATGCATGTATGTATGTATGTATATACATTGTACATATATCGTATGTACTTAAATAATTACATATGTATATTTTTTTTATAATAATAATTTTATCAAATTTGTGTAGAATATATGGATGTATGTACATACATATATACATATACATACATATGTACATATATTTTAACGTACATTTTTCTCACTTAGCCTTTAAAACGCATGCATATTTACATCCATGAACATACATATGTATGTACATACATACATATGTATGTATATACAAACATATGTATGTACATATGTATGTTATCTATTATTCGCATGCGTGCATACACACATATTCGACGTTTGTGCACATTTGGCCTTGAAAACGCATGCGTACACACATCTACATATGTATGTACATACCTATGTACGTATACATTTTCGTTAGGCAAATGTGCATGCATATGTATGTATATGTATGTACATATGTATGTATGTACGTACATTTGTCAATGCTGCCCGAGGAAACTAAGAAACTTGCAGACTTCTTGCGAAGCTTTGGAATGGCGTGTTTGCTAAATTGTTAGATAAATTGCTAATCAACTTTTTTTCACGGGTTCTACTCGTAGCAGCACATGCTTTTTTTCTTTTTTCTTTAAATTATGCTATTTTTTTTACATACATATGTATGTACATATTTAATCTTATATACATACATATGTATGTACATACATATGTTTTTAGCTATGTACACACCTTTAAAACCTACATATGTACATATGTGCGCAAACATATGTATGTATGTACATATGTATCAGAGTTACCCTTAAAAAAGTATGGGTACACAAGGGCGTCGCCTGGTACTGGCATGGGGGTTTTACTCCCAATCCACCCCTCCCCCAATATAGCGATAAATTTAGTGAGACTTCAAATCGAAATGTATTAACAAAATTCAGCTAGACTTTAGTGACCCCCTAAATTTGAAACCTACGCTCTTGTTCGTACATATGTATGTACGTACGTATGTACATACATATTTATATGTTTGTGCACACTTGGCCTTGAAAACGCTTGCGTACACACATCTACATATGTATGTATGTATTCATTTTCGGCAGGCAAGTGTGCATGCATAGATACGTACGCACATACAAAAACATATATACATATGTATGTATATGCATGCATGCATATGATCATTTGTCAATGCTGGCTGAGAAAACTGAAAAATTTGCTGTGATCTCGCAAAGCTTTGGGTTGGCGTATTTGCTAAATTGTCGGAAAAGTTTAGTGAAAAGACTGGTTTTTTTCATGGGCTCAAATCGTAGGAGTTGTCTGCCTTTTTCTTTTAAATTATATTATTTTTAACACATATTTGAATATATATATATATATGAATTAATTTGTTTATTTTATTTTTAGATTTACATGCATATATTACATGTATATATACATGCATATATCTAAATATTTCACACCAAATTCATGTTCTGTTTGTAGGGTAAATATTTGCCCATAAATCCCCTTTGGTGAGCACATGGAAACACCCCCTTAACTACGCCCTGTTCCAAACTACGATTCTAGTGAGGGCAGCCAATTCGATGAAATACATCGAGCAACGTGCCTTTTCGTATCGATATGCACCAACTGCCATCTTCAAAATTTTGCAATTTTCTTTTGCGAATTTCTCAAAAACTGCTCAGCAGATTTTGATTAAACTTCGTCCATATATAGCCTATTTTATGCCCAATCGAATGAGATACCGTGCATTGCTTGATGGTCGCTGGGAGAGATAACGACGATTCTAGAGAGGGCAGCCAATTCGATGAAATACATCGATCAAGGTGCCTTTTCGTATCGATATGCACCAACTGCCATCTTCAAAATTTTGCAATTTTCTTTTGCGAATTTCTCAAAAACTGCTCAGCAGATTTTGATTAAACTTCGCCCATATATAGCCTATTTTATGCCCAATCGAATGAGATACCGTGCATTGCTTGATGGTCGCTGGGAGAGATAACGACGATTCTAGAGAGGGCAGCCAATTCGATGAAATACATCGATCAAGGTGCCTTTTCGTATCGATATGCACCAACTGCCATCTTCAAAATTTTGCAATTTTCTTTTGCGAATTTCTCAAAAACTGCTCAGCAGATTTTGATTAAACTTCGCCCATATATAGCCTATTTTATGCCCAATCGAATGAGATACCGTGCATTGCTTGATGGTCGCTGGGAGAGATAACGACGATTCTAGAGAGGGCAGCCAATTCGATGAAATACATCGAGCAACGTGCCTTTTCGTATCGATATGCACCAACTGCCATCTTCAAAATTTTGCAATTTTCTTTTGCGAATTTCTCAAAAACTGCTCAGCAGATTTTGATTAAACTTCGCCCATATATAGCCTATTTTATGCCCAATCGAATGAGATACCGTGCATTGCTTGATGGTCGCTGGGAGAGATAACGACGATTCTAGAGAGGGCAGCCAATTCGATGAAATACATCGAGCAACGTGCCTTTTCGTATCGATATGCACCAACTGCCATCTTCAAAATTTTGCAATTTTCTTTTGCGAATTTCTCAAAAACTGCTCAGCAGATTTTGATTAAACTTCGTCCATATATAGCCTATTTTATGCCCAATCGAATGAGATACCGTGCATTGCTTGATGGTCGCTGGGAGAGATAACGACGATTCTAGAGAGGGCAGCCAATTCGATGAAATACATCGATCAAGGTGCCTTTTCGTATCGATATGCACCAACTGCCATCTTCAAAATTTTGCAATTTTCTTTTGCGAATTTCTCAAAAACTGCTCAGCAGATTTTGATTAAACTTCGCCCATATATAGCCTATTTTATGCCCAATCGAATGAGATACCGTGCATTGCTTGATGGTCGCTGGGAGAGATAACGACGATTCTAGAGAGGGCAGCCAATTCGATGAAATACATCGATCAAGGTGCCTTTTCGTATCGATATGCACCAACTGCCATCTTCAAAATTTTGCAATTTTCTTTTGCGAATTTCTCAAAAACTGCTCAGCAGATTTTGATTAAACTTCGCCCATATATAGCCTATTTTATGCCCAATCGAATGAGATACCGTGCATTGCTTGATGGTCGCTGGGAGAGATAACGACGATTCTAGAGAGGGCAGCCAATTCGATGAAATACATCGAGCAACGTGCCTTTTCGTATCGATATGCACCAACTGCCATCTTCAAAATTTTGCAATTTTCTTTTGCGAATTTCTCAAAAACTGCTCAGCAGATTTTGATTAAACTTCGTCCATATATAGCCTATTTTATGCCCAATCGAATGAGATACCGTGCATTGCTTGATGGTCGCTGGGAGAGATAACGACGATTCTAGAGAGGGCAGCCAATTCGATGAAATACATCGATCAAGGTGCCTTTTCGTATCGATATGCACCAACTGCCATCTTCAAAATTTTGCAATTTTCTTTTGCGAATTTCTCAAAAACTGCTCAGCAGATTTTGATTAAACTTCGCCCATATATAGCCTATTTTATGCCCAATCGAATGAGATACCGTGCATTGCTTGATGGTCGCTGGGAGAGATAACGACGATTCTAGAGAGGGCAGCCAATTCGATGAAATACATCGATCAAGGTGCCTTTTCGTATCGATATGCACCAACTGCCATCTTCAAAATTTTGCAATTTTCTTTTGCGAATTTCTCAAAAACTGCTCAGCAGATTTTGATTAAACTTCGCCCATATATAGCCTATTTTATGCCCAATCGAATGAGATACCGTGCATTGCTTGATGGTCGCTGGGAGAGATAACGACGATTCTAGAGAGGGCAGCCAATTCGATGAAATACATCGATCAAGGTGCCTTTTCGTATCGATATGCACCAACTGCCATCTTCAAAATTTTGCAATTTTCTTTTGCGAATTTCTCAAAAACTGCTCAGCAGATTTTGATTAAACTTCGCCCATATATAGCCTATTTTATGCCCAATCGAATGAGATACCGTGCATTGCTTGATGGTCGCTGGGAGAGATAACGACGATTCTAGAGAGGGCAGCCAATTCGATGAAATACATCGATCAAGGTGCCTTTTCGTATCGATATGCACCAACTGCCATCTTCAAAATTTTGCAATTTTCTTTTGCGAATTTCTCAAAACTGCTCAGCAGATTTTGATTAAACTTCGCCCATATATAGCCTATTTTATGCCCAATCGAATGAGATACCGTGCATTGCTTGATGGTCGCTGGGAGAGATAACGACGATTCTAGAGAGGGCAGCCAATTCGATGAAATACATCGATCAAGGTGCCTTTTCGTATCGATATGCACCAACTGCCATCTTCAAAATTTTGCAATTTTCTTTTGCGAATTTCTCAAAAACTGCTCAGCAGATTTTGATTAAACTTCGCCCATATATAGCCTATTTTATGCCCAATCGAATGAGATACCGTGCATTGCTTGATGGTCGCTGGGAGAGATAACGACGATTCTAGAGAGGGCAGCCAATTCGATGAAATACATCGATCAAGGTGCCTTTTCGTATCGATATGCACCAACTGCCATCTTCAAAATTTTTCAATTTTCTTTTGCGAATTTCTCAAAAACTGCTCAGCAGATTTTGATTAAACTTCGCCCATATATAGCCTATTTTATGCCCAATCGAATGAGATACCGTGCATTGCTTGATGGTCGCTGGGAGAGATAACGACGATTCTAGAGAGGGCAGCCAATTCGATGAAATACATCGATCAAGGTGCCTTTTCGTATCGATATGCACCAACTGCCATCTTCAAAATTTTTCAATTTTCTTTTGCGAATTTCTCAAAAACTGCTCAGCAGATTTTGATTAAACTTCGCCCATATATAGCCTATTTTATGCCCAATCGAATGAGATACCGTGCATTGCTTGATGGTCGCTGGGAGAGATAACGACGATTCTAGAGAGGGCAGCCAATTCGATGAAATACATCGATCAAGGTGCCTTTTCGTATCGATATGCACCAACTGCCATCTTCAAAATTTTGCAATTTTCTTTTGCGAATTTCTCAAAAACTGCTCAGCAGATTTTGATTAAACTTCGCCCATATATAGCCTATTTTATGCCCAATCGAATGAGATACCGTGCATTGCTTGATGGTCGCTGGGAGAGATAACGACGATTCTAGAGAGGGCAGCCAATTCGATGAAATACATCGATCAAGGTGCCTTTTCGTATCGATATGCACCAACTGCCATCTTCAAAATTTTGCAATTTTCTTTTGCGAATTTCTCAAAAACTGCTCAGCAGATTTTGATTAAACTTCGCCCATATATAGCCTATTTTATGCCCAATCGAATGAGATACCGTGCATTGCTTGATGGTCGCTGGGAGAGATAACGACGATTCTAGAGAGGGCAGCCAATTCGATGAAATACATCGATCAAGGTGCCTTTTCGTATCGATATGCACCAACTGCCATCTTCAAAATTTTTCAATTTTCTTTTGCGAATTTCTCAAAAACTGCTCAGCAGATTTTGATTAAACTTCGCCCATATATAGCCTATTTTATGCCCAATCGAATGAGATACCGTGCATTGCTTGATGGTCGCTGGGAGAGATAACGACGATTCTAGAGAGGGCAGCCAATTCGATGAAATACATCGATCAAGGTGCCTTTTCGTATCGATATGCACCAACTGCCATCTTCAAAATTTTTCAATTTTCTTTTGCGAATTTCTCAAAAACTGCTCAGCAGATTTTGATTAAACTTCGCCCATATATAGCCTATTTTATGCCCAATCGAATGAGATACCGTGCATTGCTTGATGGTCGCTGGGAGAGATAACGACGATTCTAGAGAGGGCAGCTATTTCGATGAAATACATCGATCAAGGTGCCTTTTCGTATCGATATGCACCAACTGCCATCTTCAAAATTTTGCAATTTTCTTTTGCGAATTTCTCAAAAACTGCTCAGCAGATTTTGATTAAACTTCGCCCATATATAGCCTATTTTATGCCCAATCGAATGAGATACCGTGCATTGCTTGATGGTCGCTGGGAGAGATAACGACGAAAATTGAGCCCTTAGAACTTGGAAGTGTTAAGTTTACTGGTTCATTGGTTCCGAAAACTGGTTCCGGTTCTGGAGCTCCCGCCAGCCTTATCAATAAATTTGCACACAAAAAAGTACCTACACTGTTAAGCCTTTTTCTCAAAAACTGCTCAGCAGAAGTTGATAAAACTTTTATAAGACACTCTTGAAATATCCCCTAATCGAACAAGCTACCGTGCATTGCTTGATGGTGGCTCTGAGCTGAGATATTCGAGCTCAAATTCGAATGCAATTTTTTTTACGATTTTTGTATGGAGCCAAATCATAGGTTGCTCCACTGATAAGCGATTTTCTCAAAAACTGCTCAGTAGACTTTGATAAAACTTTCTGGAGACACTCTTGAATATGTAGCGCTCATTTTGGCGTATCGTGCATTGCTTGATGGTGACCCTGAGTGGAGCTATGCTCCAAAATGTGGGGAGCCGATTTTTCCAGTGCAAATTTTTAATACTAGGAACGTTTAAAACCCCTCAAAAACTAGTTAAATCAATAGATTTTGATTTTCTTAACAAAATAAAACTTTATTTCATCCAAAAAAGTTAATAAATAACGAAAAAATTGAAAATTAAAAATTGCAAAAAAGTTAACAGAGGGTTAACAGAGGACCGTCGCTAACTCAAACTTAACAGCGTCGCTAACTTTACGGACATGTACATATGTCCGTCAAGTTACCGACACTGTTACACTCGAGTTAGCGACGGTCCTCTGTTAACCCTCGGTTAAGTTTTTTGCATTTTTATTTCTTAATTTTTCAGCAATTTATTAACTTTTTTGAAACAAATAAAGCCTTAAATTATTAAGAACAGATGAAATTTTTGTTTTAATTCAGTTTTGGGGGTTTTTGGGCATTCCATGTATTGACAATTTCTTCACCAAAAAGTGTCCTTTTTTCGTTTTCGTATAGATTTGTACAAAATGTGCGAAAAAATGGGCTGACTTTGTTGGGCAAAACCTCGCCTATATAGTAACGGCTCAATGAAGATTCAATGCGTTACAAAATTCCTCGTAACGTTTTCGAGAAAAATGCATAAATGTTGGGGTACCTTTTGCCAACATTTCGCCGCTCAAGCATCGCTGTGATAGGGGGATTAGGCAAATACAGGTTCGCTTAAATAGGGGGTTTGGTATAGTGGTACGACTGCACCAATAAATTGTGATTTTGGTTAATAAGAATTTTTGAGATATAAGATTCAAGATATAATATATACTTATGTAAACTTTCCTTGAAAATTTGAATTAAGTTAATAAAATTAAATCTGGTTTTATGTATACATATGTATATATGTATGTATGTACATATGGTCTTGCAATTGCAAACAAATTTGCTGCAAACAAATATGGCTTGCACCAATGTATGACCATTTGTATCACCATTGTTTTCTCGTAGTTTATTTCTTTTATTATTTAGACACATTCGTTTACACTACTACAAAAAAAAACTTTCTCTAATACGAGAGAGAAATTAGAAGCAACAAAAAAGAAATTCTTATACCAAAAAAAATTTGTCCTTCGCTAGGGTTCGAGCCTCGACTTATTTTATATAAAAAATCATATACATATGTACATGTATACATGTTAACAAAATTTTTTGCTTTCTTTAAAATTTATTTATAAATGCATACATATAAGTTAGCACACCCATCCTCACACGAGGCCTCTTTCTCCTCCTCTCACACAACAAGCACCCCTAGGGCGCCTTTCCCCTTACAAACCAGACCATGCCCCGCACCACGGCCTTTCACATTACAAAGGGACTCCATCAGCACACTCTACCAGAAACTGAACGAGTATCGGATATAAAATACCTTCCCTCGATCTAAGTAATTCTTATCCTTGACCACACACACACTCCCCTACATTTTAGGTACACTAACAGACTACACACACGCGTATGATCTAAGTGCATCGCGATCTACATCATTTGTCTCTTTTAGTCAACTAAGAAACCCACATCTTTCATTTCCTGTAAACACTTAACACACTTAGCCAAGTAAGCAACTTATATTTCCTAGTATTTATGCGACCCAAGCAGATATGTGATCCAAGACGACCCATGTTGGGTCACACTAGACACTTCACTTCCCTTTTCTAGCATAAGCACTTTTGTATTATTAGCCAAGCCATTCTTTGAATATTGCCGATACGCAGAATTCGCCGGAAGAGGCGACCCACTTTGGACACGATCCCAACGCCGCTGCCAACGGCATGACGCCGCGGCCATGGGCGCTCGGGCATCTCGGGGTATATTTAAAGGACCACGCTCCACAGAGCGGGCAGTCTTAGCTTAGACATAGAATTAGAAACATCAAGTACGACTAAATAAAACAATCTTATAACGTTCTAATCAAGTGTTGTGTTGTGTGTCACCACTGAAAACCAGAGTTCCCAAGTCCAATCCTTATTCCCAAGGAAGGATATGGTAAGAATCCACCAACGAAGGACATGAGAACACCTAACTTATATATATAAATTGACCTTTCTCTAATTGACTTCCTTCCTATCTTTTTAAAAAAGGTAAAAACAAGCAAAAAAAAATTTAGTCTCCCGCTAGGATTTGAGCCCCTATAGATTTGATATAAACGTCCATATATTGTTTTGCCCTGATAAAATTTCCAAAAACAAAACCAAATGACCGACATGGGTCCGAACATCCACTCACACATTTACTTTACTGGCAAGCCCTTAACTACCAGCACCAAACGATCTTTATCTTTTAAATTGTCCTTTTTCCGACAACTTTCGTTCAATGTCATTTCGCTCAGCCATCTATTCAATTGGCCACTCATCACATGTCATTTCGCCCACCCCACAAAATGAGCGAAAACTGTTTGGCGCCATACGAAATTCAAATAAAATCAAAAGCAAGAGATTATGGGACAAAATATTTGGACAACATTCAAGATTACTTTCAATTACATATTCCAATTCGACTCAAAAAGTTCGGCGACCAAAAAAAAATATCGATATCCAAAGTATCGATAATAAGCAGCTTGCGATAAATTGCATGCATAGAGTGTGCCAGCTCTAAGCACATTTCTAAGCACGATCGCTAAGCATGAAGTTCGTTTTTAATAATTGTGTAAGTATTTTTGTTTTTATACCCTTGCAAAAAGGGTATATTAATTTTGGTCAGAAGTGTGCAACGCATGGAAGGAAGCATTTCCGACCATATAAAGTATATATATTCTTGATCAGCATGACGAGACGAGTTCATATAGCCATGTCCGTCCGTCCGTCCGTCTGTCCGTCCGTCTGGATCAACGCAAACTCCTCCTAGACCGTTAAAGCTACAGAGAATGTAGGCTTGTATATACTGCAGGGATTGTATATCTCGGATTCAGCCGGATCGGACAACTATATCATATAGCTCCCATACAAACCGCAAAGTCACGAACAGTGACTTTTCTCAATAACTTCGTTATTTTCTGAGCTATTGTCATGAAATTTAATATTGGTGAGTTAATTACACATATAAACGACTATGCCAAATTTGATCAAGATCGGGTGACTATATCATATAGCTCCCATAGGAACGATCGGTCGAAAACAGTGACTTTCTTCAATAACTTCGTTACTTTTGAGGCGATTGCTTTCAAATTAAATATTTGTTAGTTTAGTATATCTGTTAATGACTGTGCCGAATTTGATAAATATCGGATTACTATATCATATAGCTTCCATAGGAACGATCGGTAGAAAACAGTGACTTTGATCGATATTTTCGTTATTTCCACTTTTATGGCTAGAGGTAAGGAAAGAGTTACCAAAAAAGTTGCAAGGGTATACAAACTTTGACGCGGTCGAAGTTAGCCCCGGCCCTCTGGTTTTTTATTGTTTTCCTATTAAATTTTGACTAATTTTTGTAACTATTTATTTTCAGAACGTCTCCTTGAATGCACCTGGTGGCCAGGTCCAAAGCCGGCCAAATAAACCGGCGAAATTCCCGGGGCGCGGTGTCGCCAAAGGCAAGAAGGCGTGGAAGCCGAACGCGAAGCGCGTCGCGGCTAGTGTGACCAAGGCGGCCAGGACGGCTGATGTAATGTACATACATGTATGTACATACATATATGTGTATACATACATATTTGTATGAAGAAAATACCATACATATATGTATGTACATAAATGTACTTACCAGAGAACTGCAACAAGCCACCGGTACTCAAGGTGGACCGGGTAAATGTTGGGTGATTTTGACACCCGGGTGTTTTCAACCACCGCACAAATGTGTACAATGCTCGCCTCACGAAAATACTTGAGTGTTTGTGCACACAAGCTGCAAAAGTGAGTAGGTATTTTTTCGCATGTGTGTGTACAGCATGTGCCGGCGCTTGAGCCTCGAAAAAAAAGATGGGTGAAAAGACATACACAAAAATTGAGTCATAGAATGTGTAGAGTGTCGCCGATGTTGCGGTGTCTTTTGTGCAAGTAGCTGCATTAGTGCGTACAACAGGAAAATAGTAAACAATAAAAGAAAATATTAAACTCAAAAATAACTTATTTTATTCATTTAATATATTACATAAAGATTAACTTGCTTCAGTGCATTCATTTAATATAATTAACAAAAACTCAAAAATAACTTATTTTATTCATTTAATATATTACATAAAGATTAACTTGCTTCAGTGCATTCATTTAATATAATTAACAAAATTAACATAAGGGAAATATAAACATTATATCGCTTCAAAGCAAATAAAAAAAAAATTTTTTCCTTCAATGAAGTTATAATAGGAATTAAATTACGAATTATTATTTTTAAAAAAAGAGTGCAAAAAGAGCAAATTGTCTACCGTTTTCGGACCCAATCTATTTCTTTTTTCTGTTATAATGTTTCCCGCTAAAGAAAATACTCTTTCAGCTGCAGCACTACTGGATGGTATTGCAAGAAGTTGCAATGCTAACTTGGATAGTAATGGATAACAATTTTCTTTGGTTTTCCACCACTCAATGGGTTCGAAATCCTCAGTTAAAGAAACTCTTTCACTACAATAATTATCTAATTCCTCTAGGGGCGATTTCAAATTGTTATTCGACTGTGCAACCAGTTGGGAGAAAAAAAAAGTGGTTTTTGGCACAAACGTAACCTTTTTAGGAATTACTTCAAGTTGACAATTTGGACTTGCTGGGTTTGATTCTGATGTAAATGAATTATTTTGCGAAGGTTCATTTGGAAAAGAAACATAATTGTTCATTTGATCAATGCAGAAGGTTTTAATTTCTAATGAATCCTCATGTTCCATGTTTGCTGCTGGAGGATATAAGAAAAAAGCCGCCTTGTGCCAAATGCCTAAATTTTCCTTCCAAATCGTGTTAAGATTAACTAAAATTCTTGCTTTGAGAACAGATATTAACGAGATATCTTCAGTATTTGGCTCGCAAAGAATCTTTATTTTCGCTATTGAGGGCAAAACATAGCACAATGAAGGAGAGCTACATGTTTGTAATTCTTTAAAGATTCTCTCAAAATCTTCTAAAAGTACTAGTATTATTTTTAACGTAGATATATTTACAGCTATAAGTTTTTGACCTCCCTCTGTCTCACTTAATATATTGTTTACTGTTGTCCAGTTTTTCACTATCGAAGAAACCATGTTGTAATTGGAGTTCCATCGAGTAGGACATGAGTTCTTTAACGTTGTAGTTAATCTGTGCTGCAAACTAGCTTTTTTAAAATATTTAACAATTTTTTTGCAGGCGTACAATATGTCCTTAAGCTCTCTTGCTTCGTCAAACGATTTTTCTAACACATTTGAAAATAAATGACTGCTACAATTTAATCTAATATTGTTTTCCAGGGCTTTTTTTACATTGGTGCCCCTATCAGTCACAAATTTTATGTTTGTTATGTTGTCGACATTAAATTGTGCAAAAATGGATTGCAATTTTTTTAAAATATTTTCCCCTGTCGATTTTTGAAAGTCCATCGATTTTAGGCCCAAAATGATGTCATTCAATTTAAATTCTTTTAAATAATGCAGAGTGACACCTAAAAAATTTCTGTTTACGTATTGGTCAGTCCACATGTCAATGGTAGCCGATACTGCATTATTTTCCACAGCTTCTTTAATATCATTAGATACTATCGCCCGCTTCTCTTCTGCATCATTTTCCGCATTCCGACTCAATGTTGTTGCATCCGGCAGTAGGTCGTCAATGTCAACGTTCGCTCCATAAGTAGCACCGACTGTCACAAAAAATTCCACAAGGCTGCGAAAACCAGTCCCGTTTACTGCGGAAAAAGGCCGACAATCCTGAACCACCCACTCAAGACACTTCTTTGTTGCTGTGGTTTTGTCCATGTTAGAAACTTTTTTTGTTTCAGCTGGCTGTCGTAATGATAGACAACATTTGTGCCGCGACAAATTTGATGTCTGGTTGGAAACAAATTTCAAGACTTTTCCGCATTTGTTGCAAAAAACCCAACCTTCGAGAACGCTTTCATCTTCTTTATATATGTCACACAATATTGACCAAATTACGCTCTTGCCTTTGTGTTTTGGGGCTACTTTATAAATGCCACGATTTATTAAATTTTTCACGTCTTCTGCTCTCATTGTTTTCGATGGCAAAATCAAACACGCACTAATCAAAGCTAAGAACTGATTCAGTTCAGAAGCAATTAGCACACAATTCAACACACACACCATGGTGCCTATAAAACACTTGGGTGATATACATGTATTTTGACCACTTGCGTTATTGCATGTTGTCTTTTTCACACTTTTGTTTTTTTCTCTACGTTCGCTTTAAGTGTGAGTGCAACCGGCACGCGTTGCCGAAAAACACTTGGTTGCCATGCAAAAAGAAAACGGTGTATTGTTGTGAGCGACAGATGGTATATGTGGTAGATGTGGCACTCACATAATTTTGTATAAGTGTGTGTTCATGATTTGCTGAGCCGGTGATGAGTGGCACCGGCACACAAATTTCATTGAGTGTGAGTAAGGTGGCAAAAATTGACACACTTGCAGTTCTCTGGTACTTACTTATGTATGTATGTGCATAAGAAATATAAATTTTATATAAAAAAGTTATCACACCCATCCTCACACGAGGCCTCTTTCCCCTCCTCTCACACAACTGTCGCCCCTGGGACGCCTTTCCCTTCACAAGCCAAACCATGCCCCGCACCACGGCCTCACACATTACAAAGGGACTCGATCGGCACACTCTACCATAAACGCCTGTAGCGTGCGCTAGTTTAAACTTTCAAATTTTTAAACTTAACGACTTTACGCGCCAATTTGCCAGTAGCGATCAATCAATAAATAAAATAATTGGTATCGATCAATCGATAAACGCATAATATGGGGATAGCGATAAATGATCTATCGTTTTTCTTGAGGTGGCAACGCGCTTCATTTTTTTTTGCTAGGCTTCATTTCATTTTAAATCTGAGGAGAAAAGTCGTGGAAAAAAAGCTGTAGCCCAAATCTTTGGTTATAAACTATAGCAGGTATGTAGGTTAATTAGAATTTTTACCCCGCCGCCATCTGCATCTTACTCTATATCCTAGATTGGAAACCTTACATTTTCTGGCCAATATTGCCGATAGCTTTCGTTTGGGAGGATTATTTTCTGGAAAACCGGCGAGTTTTCAAATACCCAATTCTGGTGCCGGAGCACGCGCAGCCGAATTTCTGGTTGTCGTTGCCTTCTGGAATTGGCATTCGGACATTGAAAAGACACCGCCAACTAACCACCGGCAGTGCCACAACGATTCTAACAAGGGGAACTTCAGGTATGCGAATCACCGATTTGGATGAATTTTGGATATGTTGTAGAATACCCCGTCATTTGAAGCTGTGTGAAATATTTCGGCGCACTATTCTATATTTTTCTAATAAATCGGCTTTAAAGTTATAGCTTTGGTGACTTATAAGTAAAACGACGAGCGGTCTCCAAGCAGCTCGGCGGCCTAGTGGGTAGAGGTCCTGCCTATACTTGATGAATCCCTGGTTCAACTCCCGCTCGTGACTTTTTTTTGATAGTTTTGATTTTTTTTTTTTCGTTTGGTTTTTTTTTCGTTTTTGTCATGCAAATTACGGTTGTCATGTATTTCTCCTGTTTCTTTTATATTGTTTCTTATTTCTTTAATAACATGAAAAAGCCCATAATGAGTACAAATAGAGCTCATTGTGAGTGTAAGCTTTTTCTTATTGACAGTAAATAGAGTGCAAAACAAGCAAAATGAATTTATCTAATTTATAAATTTATAAAGTGGTCATTGATATATTAGAGGAACACGATTTTGTGGAAATAAAGGAGCTGTATATTGAGGATTGTGAAGTTAGTGAAAGCAGCAAGAGTTCCGAGGATTACGTTCCAAAATTTAAGGCGCCCAAACAAAGGGAGTACATTCCGCTGGAGTACAAAGTCTCGGTAGTTAACTTGGCCAAATCGCACCCATCGTGGAATCTTGGAACTATTCAGAAAAAAGGAGGAAGCCGCCTAAAACGAATGTCGGACTTATATCGATGGGAAGAGGATGTGAAGAATGGTGGATCAGTTATTGACAAATATGCTGTAATAAATAAGTGGACACTAAATTGATTTAAAGAAGCCAGGGATCACCTTCAGCTAGTGACGTCAAGAAATTTGCAGGAGTGGGGGTTGGCTGCCTCAAGCCGATTTGCGAATTTTCAATTCAATGCTTCGATTTCTTGGCTGCACCGATTTAAGGTAGCAAATCGCATTCGGCAAAGAAAAATAACACGATTTGTGTCGGCGAAAGAGGTCTCTTCGATGGACGATATTTTGGCATCGGTGCATAATTTTCGGAGTCAGTGCCGGGAACTTATTAGCAATTACGCAAAAGAAATGGTCATAAATACTGATCAAACCGGCTGCAGCTATCAGTCGATATATAATAGAAGTTTGTCTGAAAAAGGTACGAAAGCAGTTGAGGTGCAAAAAAAAAGTATGAACAAAGTGACGCATACATATACTGCACAATATGCGTTGACATTAGACGGAAGCTTAACGCCATATGTTTTTGTATGCCTGCAGGAGCCAAATAATGCTTTCGGCCCTAACGTCCAACAGCAAATAAACCGTTTTAAAGATAAATATACCAATGTTATTGTGTCATGCTCGAAGTCTGGAAAGTTGACCACGGATATTTATAAGACGTTCTTAAAAAATGCTCTTTTGCCTTACGTAAAGAAGGAAAAGTTTCTTTTAATAATCGATTCCTGGGGAGGCCAACCCGTCAATGTATGATGAAATATTTGTAGACACAAACGATTTGCCAACTTGTTCACTTAAGGTAATACCGCCCAAATGCACTCCTTTGTGTCAACCATGCGACGTGTATTTTTTTAGACAAGTTAAAAATTTAATAAAGCGGTTGCAAAATCCCTCAACGTTAATAGAAGAAAAACGAGAAATTTCATCAAGAGAAGACTGCATAAAAATACAATCCCTTGTACATTTCCAGTTGTCATCCCCGATTTTTAAGGATATGCTCAAATATGCATGGTTCGCATCAAAGTTGACAGACGAGAGAGAAGTTTTCAAAAATGTTAATTTTATTTGTTTCTCTCAAATTGATTTGAAGGTGTCATGTATTTGCACAAAATCATCTTTTATAACATGTTCTTGGTGTGGAAAAATTTATGTTTTTCTTGTTTTTATGATTTATATCACAACAATAAATGTGAAAGCAGAAATTAATTCTATCTGAAATTACGTGATTTTTTGTTTGTATTATTTTAAACCACATTTCTTTTCTTATGAAGGCATAAAAAATGTAACGAATTAAAAATCATCAATAGACTTATAAAGAAATAATTATTAAAAAACCAAAACGAAAAAAAAAATCAAAACTATCAAAAAAAATCACGAGCGGTAGTTGAACCAGGGATTCATCAAGTATAGGCAGGACCTCTACCCACTAGGCCGCCGAGCTGCTTGAAGACCGCTCGTCGTTTTACTTATAAGTCACCAAAGCTATAACTTTAAAGCCGATTTATTAGGAAAATATAGAATAGTGCGCCGAAATATTTCACACAGCTTCAAATGACGGGGTATTCTACAACATATCCAAAATTCATCCAAATCGGTGATTCGCATACCTGAAGTTCCCCTTGTAAGTGAAGGCTTACGGTGGGGCCAAAGTGTCTCATTTCCCGAAAGTTGTCCTAACTTTCGGTGGGTGAACCGGATTTTTGTAAGGCAAGGTTTTAATGGCAGTGACCTACCTAACCTTCTGCCGCTGCTGACCCAGACAAAGCTTGTCTTTACGCCAAATTCTGGATATTGCTTGCTGTCGCCCGATTTAGCGCATTCCATGTGACCATCTCAAAAGCTCCTACAATTTTTTTTTTGAAATTAACCTCGTTTGGAATGAAATCTTTAAGTGCCGATATTTTTCCTTTCTGATCTTAATTTAAATTTCAAGTCCTAATCAAGTTAAACAAAAAAAAAAATGAAGTAAGTAAGTCGTCTCGCCGACTTTGGTATACCATACACCAGTAAAGCAAATATTTCAACTTTATTAAACAAATGCATTTTCACATGCTTTTTACAAGCATATCTTAGTATCTCACTCACTCAATCATACGAGCACCCTAGCGCCCCCACCAGCCAACGGCCAACTCCGGCCTTATGGAAAAACGTTTATATGCATAACTCGACTGTTTTTTGTCCGATTTTGATCAAATTTGGTATTTTGCTAGATATTAGTATCAAATTTAGGTGTGCCAAATTTGATTGCATAAGGTAAAAAAATACGGGAGATAATCAAGTTTTTCAAATTACGGGGGCGGAAAAGGGCGTGGCAAAATCTTTATACATACAACATGTGTGCATTTACTAAGCGAATATACATACCAAATATGGTGTCTCTAGCTGGAATAGTTTTTGAGATAAACGCTTTTTTTAAATTGCGGGGGCGGAAAGGGGCGTGGCAAAAATTTGAAATAAACTTGATCACTCTACATACTACACGAGTCTACATACCAAATTTGGTGGCTCTAGCTCTTACAGTCTCCGAGATCTAGGTGTTCATACGGACAGACGGACAGACGGACGGACGGACGGACAGACGGACATGGCTAGATCGACTCGGTTGTTGATCCTGATCAAGAATATATATACTTTGTGGGGTCGGAGATGCTTCCTTCTGCCTGTTACATACATTTTGGCGACTTTAATATACCATTTCACCCTATGGGTGTATGGTATAAAAAGAGAATGTAAATAAGTCAAATATTGAATCAATTAAAAGTCTCGTTAAGGTTATATTAAATAATTCAAGTCGAGAGTAACATAAAATAGAGTAAATGTAAAAGCAAAGTGAGTGAAACGGAGTTTAATGGTGGTCATAAAGCGCGAAGAAGAAATCATCATATAAAACACCCTCCCACAGTGCATCGATGGAAGGCCTTTCAGCGAATAAACTATGGGGTAAGTGCTAGTGTATTAAGCGGTGTCAATTCGGCAACTTTCAACCAAGTTTTTGCGAACTATGGAGGATGGTAGTCAATTGATACTCTGATTTTTTGAGGTAATTTCTGTTTCAGCGTTTTGTGATAAACCAAATAATTAAATTAAAAACAAAAAATAGATTTCCGTAAAACAATGTTTGATTTGAGGAGAAATTAAAAGCAATGAGTGAATTTGTGCGACTTGAAAATTTAAAATAACTCTAACGAATTTAAAAAAAAAAAACAAAAAAAAAAGAAAAAGAACTTGAAGTAAGATGAATAATAAAAAAAAATATTAACTTGATTTATTTGATATTCCTTCTATATTTTATAATCTTCTAAAATAATTAATAATGCGTAACTAGTAAGCTCTCTTTTATACTACTAGTTTTAGTCCCTCTTATTCAATAGTTTAATTTACTTTGAGTTCTATTGTTTTGCAAGTCTGAAAGTTCTGAATCTCAAAATGTTGAATCATACCAGACCAGCTGTTTAAAAATTAGTCTGTATATATTTGTTTAAAAATTATTGTGTACAACAAGAAATGCTTCTATCTGAAATTATAATGAATTTGAATATGATTGCTTAAGCTTTATAATTAATTTTCCTAGTGACATGGGTACATGAGTTGATTTCGATCAGTTTTTTTTTGGGAATCTTTACAAATGACAACAAAGATTCATGGTTGGGAGGGTATAGAACTGACAAGGTCCATTTACATCTTGACCTCAGTAACCGCTAGCTTGTGAACAAAAGAACACACCTTCATTTCTTTCGTTTTTTTTTTATTAATATGTATTCTTTACTGTGTTCGTAAGTATTTTCTGCCAGTAATTCAATTTTCATTTAAAGTTAGTTTCAGTCGAGATCCTAATTAAATTAAATTTTATAATTAAAGGTAGAGATTCAGCAAACAACCCCCCCACCGCGCAAGAGCTACGGAACCAGAGGATCTCAACCTGCTGCAATTCACCTACCGCCTTCTATCGGTTATCGATTGATTTTTTTTCGCTGGGATAGGAAAACCGTTTATATAAAAATTATGGCGCACAGCGAGAAGCCGAATAGGAAGGTTACACGCCTGAACGAGTATCGGGTGAAATACTCTCCCTCAATCTAAGTAACACTAGCCCTTGACCACACACACACTCCCATACATTCTAGGTACACTAACAGACCACACACACGCGTATGACCTAAGTGCATCGCGACCTATATCACTTCTCACTTTAGTCAACTAAGCAACCCACATCTTTCATTTCCTGTAAACACTAACACACTTAGCCAAGTAAGCAGCTTATATTTCCTAGTGCGACCCAAGCAGATATGTGACCAAGACGACCCATGTTGGGTCACACTAGACACTTCACTTCCTTTTCCTAGCATAAGCACTTTTGTATCATCTAGCCTAGCCGTTCTTTGAATATTGCCGATAAGTAGAATTCGCCGGAAGAGGCGACCCACTTTGGACACGATCCCAACGCCGCTGCCGACAGCATGACGCCGCAGCCAGAATTCCCCTATAAGGGAAATGGAAACTCCTAACTGGCGCCCGAGCAGGGACCCGTAATTTTTCTAGAAGCCATAACAGTGCTAACCACCCGTCAAAGGGAAATCTAGAAAAATTACGGGTCTAGACAATAGTAGAAAGAGGTCCACAGTTAAATGCAAGCCATGCCAGCAAAACGAGCACTAAAGTAAAATAATTAATTGTTCAGGCACAAACATGACCTATCCCAAATTTTTCCAAAAAAAAAAAATATAATATAGGCCACCAGGCCAACGGAAATGCTTCACCTAATTATGGTGACACTTGAAACCAACTCGTACCTCGGCTTGCATAAAACTGCTGACTCTTCAAATAACAATCCCGAACGCGTTTTGCTAACCACTGCATTCCCACGCCAGCAGAGTAAGACAAGTGGAATTAGCAAAAACGAAGGGAAAATTTTTTTGCGCCTCTTTTTTTTGGGCGTTAATATGCAAATTAAAGAAACCGGAAGGGGAGCATTACGCTTCCTTGTTTGGCAACGGGGCCCTAGAACAAAAAAAAGAGAAAAGAAAAATGATAAAAAAAGAAAAAAATCTAGCCACATGCTGTGGCAAAGTCGAATCACCCCCATGGGTGGATATGTCATTTAACCTCCCTCTTCCGGTGTCTTGCAACATTTAGTGAATGGTTGAAAAGCCAAGCCCTCCTTCAAGGAGCGGCGGAAAAAGTTCATTTTTGGTTGAAAACCAAAGCCCTCATAAGGAGCCGCAAAAATACGAGCTAGTACCTCAACTAATGGAAAAAATATCAAACAAACTCTTGCTCTTTGATTCTGTGATTCACGTAACGGAAAACTGGCTCTAGAGAACGTCTCTTCAAGCTGTGTATAGTGGAAAACGACTCTTCATATGGTGGAGGTTGATCCAGATATTCCTGAATGATCAACTCGGGAACGTTAATCGGCTTCGGGAACGGAAAGGGGATTGTTTCCTCATCTTCGTCCGGATCAGGCACAATGATTCCTGAGCTGGCAAAGTCATCCTCCCATAAATTGTAACTCTGATCAGAGCTCGGTGACCCACTTCTGGTGACCCGAGGGAATAATTCGGAATTTGAGTCTGAATCCCCATCAGATTCAGAACTTGAATCCACAACTATGATTTCCTCCCCCATGGCCTCGTCATCAGAAGAGGAGACGCAATAAATTATTTCCGTTTGCACAGTTGGATTGAAATTTTCGTCCGATCGTTCCATGTTCTTGGCTGATACTAAATTAAACCTTACACCAACTTTGACCACTATGGGTTTCTGAGAAACACAAAATGAGAATATGCCTAGTCAGACGGTCGAGGTAAAAGAAACAAAAAATTCCTAAAAAACAACACTAGAGAACAGAATCAGCACATAAAAAGGGGCGAAAAGAGAAATGCGCAACAAAAAAAAAAAAAAAAAAGGGGGTTGTTATACACAAACTGAAATGAGCGACAACGAAACCATGGGTGTTACACTACAGGAAGACATGGGTGCTATAGCCGAAAGAGATGCTGAAATTGATAGACTACGGGAAGTCATCAATCAATTGGCCGAACGAGATGCTCAGCTTGAGCAATTGGCGTCCGCAAGGGATGCCGCGTATGGCACAACGGACAGTGAAACCCTTGTGAATACGCCACCAGTAGCCACTCCCGTGACTCATAGCGAACCAAGATCCCGAGTGGAGTCGACCGGTCAAATCGGAATGCTCAGTTCAAACATCTACGCCCCCAATTTGAATGCATACGTAGATAACCTATGCAACGGACTGGCATCATATTCTGGAGGTCATGCCGAACTCGGCCGGTGGATTAATTCAATTGAGGAGGTACTGGCTGAAATCGCGGCAAATGAGAACTAAACCGCGTATAAAATGATGTTAAGACGTGTCCGACTGAAATTGACCGGCAAAGCCGCTGATATCTACTACGAAGAAGAGGGGAACAGCACATCATGGGAGGCCATTAAACGCGTTCTGAGGAATCACTTCTTTGATCAACGCCCCCCGGAAGCTATCCTGTCTGCTATGCGGAACCTGCAGCAAAAACATGACATGGTAGAAACTTACTACGTTAAATTTCGAGCACTACACAGGTTGTATGTGGAAAAAATCAATGAAGGACCTTTATCGGCTGAACTAAAAGAATCCACACTCCGACAACAAGAAGTAAACAGCTCATGCGAATTTATTCGCAACCTAAACCGGGAACTAAGGATACATCTCTTGCATTTCGTTCCGACAAACTTAAACGCCGCACACCGTGCAGCTCTAGGTGTTGTCAGCAAGATCCAGGAGTTCCGACTTGATACGCCAAGCAGCAGCCAGGGGAGTAGTAATCATCGAGCCCCACTCTCCGATAAAAATTACAGAAATAACGATAACCCTTTCAAGGGAAATTACAAGTCCGGTCAAGATTACAAAAATAACAGCTACAGGGGATAGAATTCTTACAAGAAAAATAATTGGGACCATAACTATGGCCGGAACAACGGTCACCACCACGGAGGAAATAAAACCGATCAAAAGAAACCAGAAGATCGTGGGCACAATCAAAGGCAGGCCCTGAATCACTTAACCATGGAAGGATCGGATGTCTCTGAAGACCCCAAGGGTGAGTCAAGACAACTGGATGACCGGCGAAGCCCCAAAAAGGCTGAAAATTTTATGAGCCCAGCCGAACCGGAGTACCGTACTTAAAGTACGCTACCAACGATGGGGAATGTCTCACTTTCCTCATCGATACTGGGGCCGCAGCCAATTACATCTAGGAGCGGTACGCCACCCACGGCCAATTGTTGCCACGACCCCTCTACACCGCTTCCGTTGGGGGAAGCATGAAGATAACCCACTACATAAAAGGGAAATTTTTTAAGCCTTTCGGGAACGAAACAACTGTCACCTTTTATGTCCTGCCCAACCTGATCGATTTTGACGGGATCATTGGCGACGATACCCTGCGCAAGGTTCGAGCCGTATTGGACCGCTCCACCAATCACCTGACTATGGAACAAGGCGTAAAAATCCCACTCACAATGATGACTACCCAGAAATCGTATACACCCCAGCTTGAAGAAATAATCCATTCCTTCAGCCACATTTTTGGGCCCTTAGTTGAGTCAGAAACCGTGACAACGGACGTAACCGGAGGTAGCAACCCGTCTACACGCACACCTACCCGGCATATCAACGAATTGCTGGACAACAAAATCATCAGGCCTTCAAAAAGTCCGTATAACTCTCCCGTATGGGTGGTACCCAAGAAGACAAAACCAAACGGCGAGAAACAATATAGACTGGTAATCGATTTTAAGAAATTGAACACTGTTACCATCGCCGACCGGTACCCCATTCCCGACATTAACTCAACATTGGCCAGCCTGGGTAAAGCTAAATTCTTTAACCACTCTGGACTTAACTTCGGGATTTCATCAAGTTCGGATGCGAGAGAAGGACATACCGAAAACCGCCTTCTCCGTCTTGAACGGGAAATACGAATTCCTAAGACTCCCATTTGGACTGAAAAACGCCCCTGCCATATTTCAACGTATGATAGACGATGTCCTTCGGACCTCATCGGAGTACGGTGTTACGTGTACATTGACGATATTATAATATTCAGCAGGAGCGAGGAGGAACATATGACCGACATTCAAAAGGTCTTCGAAAAGGTTTCAGGGGCCAACCTTCGGGTTAACTTGGAGAAAACAACCTTCATGAAAACCGAGGTAAATTTCCTAGGATATGACACCGTATAGAATTCCCGTGAGGGAATACGCACTGATGAGAAGAAAGTAGCAGACGTCACCGCAATGAAGCCTCCAACAAACCTAAAGGAGCTCAAGAGCTTCTTGGGAATGACATCATATTACCGGAAATTCATCCGAGATTACGCCAAGGTAGCCAAACCCCTCACTAACCTCACGAGGGGAGACCTGGGGCAAGTTAGAGCGAGCCAATCAAGGAAGGTGCAAATCACCTTGGGGGAAAACGAATTGAAGGCCTTCGAGGATCTTAAAACACTGCTAGTTTCATCCGAAGTCCTAGCCTTTCTTGATTTCAACAAGCCGTTCAACCTCACGACCGACGCATCCAAAGAGGCACTTGGAGGTGTCCTGTCCCAGTTACAGGATGAAAAGGATCGGCCAATCTCCTTTATTTCTCGGGGGCTATCACAAACGGAAGAGAATTACGCAACCAACGAAAAAGAAATGCTAGCCATCCTATGGGGACTGGAGACATTGCGCTCATATTTATATGGAGCCGAGGAAATCAGGATATACACCGATCACCAACCATTGACCTTTGCCCTGGGAAACCGCAACTCAAACGCCAATCTAAAAAGATGGAAGGCCCGGATCGAGGAATATAATTGCAAGTTGTTCTATAAGCCGGGAAAAGCAAATGCAGTGGCCGATGCCTTGTCACGCATTACCTCGCATCTAAACCCTCTCAGGCTAACACAATCGGCTGGACAAACACTTCGCCTTCCACTGCACCGAGTCGACACCCCACTCAACTCATTTCGGAATCAGGTAATCGTCATCGTAGGGACAGGTATTGACACCTCCACCGAACCCTACCCTGGATTCCAGCGACATATTGTGCACATAAATTTGACCCAAGACATTGCCCTATCTAGAGCTGCACTTGAAGGAGCACTTTCCAAAACTCATATAAATGGAATCAAGATCCCGGAAATCACCGTTTCTGAAATACAACCCATAATCTGGGAATATTTTAACGACTATAAAATCCGCCTAGCACAAGAAATCGTGGAGGATATAACTTCAGAGGATCAAATCCAGGACATAATCCAAAAGTAACACCGAAGAGCCCATAGGAATTACTTGGAGAACAAGCAACAAATTCTCTTGAAGTACTATTTCCCAAAAATGGCGGCCAAAATCAGGAGTTATGTGTCAAAATGCACTATATGTGGAACTCAAAAGTACAACTGACGACCAAAAGAACCACACCTGCAGCCGACACCAATACCTTGCATGCCATGCGAAATTCTACACATCGATCTCTTCGTAATTGAGAAACAATGGTTTTTGTCTTGCATTGACAAATTCTCGAAGTACGCAATGTTGTTCACTATCGAGAACAGATCGTTTATACACCTCAAAGAAAAACTTATGGACGTTCTAGCACGAAGAACGTCCTCAGTGCCCAAATTAATAGACATGGACAACAAGCGAGGATTGTTATGTCCCATCATCGTCAACTATCTGCACGAACTAGAAATTGAAATTTACCGGACTCCTTCGCAAAAAAGTGAGGTGAATGGACAAGTAGAACGGTTCCACTCAACATTCCTAGAAATATACCGATGTCTACGCATGGAGCACCCGAAATTGAGCGCTGTTCAGCTGGCAAAGTTGACGGTCACAAGATACAACCAATCCATACACTCCGTAACCAAACAGAGACCTTTTTTTCAATCGAACATCGGCTCAGGGAGTGGGCGAAAACACCAATCCCAAAGAAACACTCCTGGAGAACGTTAGATGATTGCTCGAACATCAACAAGCAGTTACAAATAGGGCCAAGAACTTGAAAAGTGACAACCCTTTGTCATATGAGGTTGACCAAGAAATTCTCGTGGCCAACAAACAAATCAAAGGGAAACACGCAAAGAGATTTTTTCAGGAAAAAGATGCTCAAGACAATAGGGTTACAGTAATCACACAAACAGGGAAGAAGCTACACAAGTCACACATTAAGTAAAAACACACTTATACACATAGCACTTAAGCAACTAGAAGCTAAGTTAAAATTAATATCACACTAAAAATTAAAAACAAAAATCGAGGAACTCACGGTCTCCAACAGGAGGTCTAGGCGATCACTCAAATGGTTAGGTTCGGCTTGGAAATGGGTAGCAGGATCGCCAGATGCAGCTGACTGGGACCAGATTTTACAATCCCATGATTCCCTTATTAGGGAGAATAACCAGCAATTTACCATAAACAAACAATTCTTGTCCGGCATCCAAGAAGCATTTGACAAAATAAACGAATTGGCAGGAGCCTTGAACACGATCAACAAGGATAACGACTCCGAATTATCCATCCTACTAAACAAGATCTTATTGCTTGAACGGAAGCTGGACGAAATTGTGCGAGCATGCCAACTCGCTAAAGTCGGCGTGATAAACTCAAATCTGCTGGACATAGACGAGCTACGGGATATCATCAAAACGACACCAAGCCTGCCTTACAATAACATCATAGAGGCCATTGAATTCGCTCAACCAACTATCTTCGTGAACGGCACCTTGCTCCTTTACAACATAGCAATGCCACGGGTACTACAACAGGAATATTCGGTGCAGATCATCAGGCCAACCGTAACAAACAATCAGCAACTTGACATTCCCTCGGGAAAATTCCTGGTAGGACCACGAGACACCTTCATTATATCAAGGAGCTGCCAGACCATGGGCAATATCACCAGTTGTAAGGAATCAGACCTCACCCACCTGGATGAGGATTCTTGCCTGCCAAGACTAATAAAGGGAGGAACCGCAAAATGCCACTCAATTACCAACACGGCAAGCCCCATTGAATTACTGGAAGATGGCACCATATTCACGACCAACTTTAGAGGAAAGATGACAAACGGCGTTGTAGAATCGAACCTAAACGGGACCTTTGTCATTCAATTCTCAAACGAATCAGTGACAATTGGTAATAAAACCTTCAGAAGCCAGACGGTTACAAGAATGGTGGCAATACCTTCCACTTTGTCTGAAGTCGTAAACGAAGGACACCGACTAAATGTGGAATACATTCACAACTTGCACATAAACAATTTACAACGCCTCAACACTCTAACAAAAGGGACCACCATCACGGCCAGTTGCGCCATCTTTGTATTTCTCGCCGTCTCCATAGGTTGGATTCTGAAGAAGATGCTTCAAAAACCAGAAACACCACCCTCCCTTAGGATCACCGCCCATAAATACAAAGGATCTCCGGGACGTCGATTTTTGAGGGGGGAGGAGTTAGCACACTCATCCTCACGCGAGGCCTCCTCTCACACAACTAGCGCCCCTGGGACGCCTTTTCCTTCACTTACCAGACCATGCCCCGCAACCCGGCCTCTCACATTACAAAGGGACTCGATCGGCACACTCTACCAGAAACGCCTGAACGAGTATCGGGCAAAATACCCCCCCTCGATCTAAGCCCTCTAGCCCTTGACCACACACACACTCCCATACATTCTAGGTACACTAACAGACCACACACACGCGTATGACCTAAGTGCATCGCGACCTATATCACTTCTCACTTTAGTCAACTAAGCAACCCACATCTTTCATTTCCTGTAAACACTAACACACTTAGCCAAGTAAGCAGCTTATATTTCCTAGTGCGACCCAAGCAGATATGTGACCAAGACGACCCATGTTGGGTCACACTAGACACTTCACTTCCTTTTCCTAGCATAAGCACTTTTGTATCATCTAGCCTAGCCGTTCTTTGAATATTGCCGATAAGCAGAATTCGCCGGAAGAGGCGACCCACTTCAGACACGATCCCAACGCCGCTGCCGACGGCATGACGCCGCAGCCAGCGCCCATTGGGCATCTCGGGGTATATTTAAAGGACCACGCTCGACAGAGCAGGCAGTCTTAGTTTAGACGTAGAACTAACTAAATCAAACTACAAACCAAATAAAATCTTATAACGTTGTAAATTAAGTGTTGTGTTGTGTCTCACTGTAAAAATCCTGAGTTTCCCAAGTCCCATCCTTGTATCTAAGGAAGGAAATGGTAAGAATTCCCCTATAAGGGAAATGGAAACTCCTAACTTGTATGTACGTACATACATGTACTTACTTATATACATATTTACATATGAAAAAAAAAATTTATAAAAAAAAATAGAAAAAATAATATGTTTGTATGTATGTTTATAAATTATAATAAATTGACAGAAAAAAATACCCATAAAAAAAGCAGCCGCCCCCCTCTGTCCCTCACATCCTTGGCGCGGATTTGAGCCCACACCTCTACAGAGAGTAATAAAAAATTGATAGTGTGTGCAATGCACAGTGGTTTACTTTTGATAAACTCCTTCCGAAATAATAATATACAAATGGCGCAATAAAAAATAATGTTTCTTTATTTATTCAAGATTATTATGAAACAGCAATTTGGGACATTTAAATAGAATTCTTTTTAAAATTCTGTTGTAGCCGGCTACAAGGACGCTCATTTAAACAATGCATCTCGGACTTAATTTTTGTTCCCAAAAACCGCCAAGCCATGAATCACCAATACTACAAAATACAATGCTTATATATATATGTAAATATTTATATGATGACTCAATCACTGAAACGATTGCTGCCGGAAAAGCGCCACCACTATATATGATCATTGCGATAAATATCGTATAAATAGGCAAAGTATGACCCTGTGGCAACTCTGTGACACTGCAATGTTGCCCAACGCCAAAATTTTCCCAGTTAAGTTTTCCGAACACAAAGAGCGAGTCAGAAAAAATTTAAGTGAGATAATAAAATTAAATTATAAAATTAAAAAGGTGAAGATGCCACGAGTGAATAATTCATCCAACAAATGAGTGGTACTTTCATCTATTTTTTTGGAATAGATTTTTAAGTTTATATAGTATATGGTACATATATATTTGCGTTTACATATGCATGTATGTATGTATATTTGTGGACATTTTTTGTACATATGTATGTACATACAAGTTATGAGTTTCCATTTCCCTTATAGGAGAATTCTTACCATTTCCTTCCTTAGATACAAGGATGGGACTTGGGAAACTCAGGATT
Source organism: Drosophila willistoni (assembly GCF_018902025.1). Lineage (NCBI taxonomy): Eukaryota > Metazoa > Arthropoda > Insecta > Diptera > Drosophilidae > Drosophila > Drosophila willistoni. The sequence continues at coordinate 73,312 of NW_025814183.1, read as the reverse complement.
TTTACAGTGAGACACAACACAACACTTGATTTACAACGTTATAAGATTTTATTTGGTTTGTAGTTTGATTTAGTTAGTTCTACGTCTAAACTAAGACTGCCTGCTCTGTCGAGCGTGGTCCTTTAAATATACCCCGAGATGCCCAATGGGCGCTGGCTGCGGCGTCATGCCGTCGGCAGCGGCGTTGGGATCGTGTCTGAAGTGGGTCGCCTCTTCCGGCGAATTCTGCTTATCGGCAATATTCAAAGAACGGCTAGGCTAGATGATACAAAAGTGCTTATGCTAGGAAAAGGAAGTGAAGTGTCTAGTGTGACCCAACATGGGTCGTCTTGGTCACATATCTGCTTGGGTCGCACTAGGAAATATAAGCTGCTTACTTGGCTAAGTGTGTTAGTGTTTACAGGAAATGAAAGATGTGGGTTGCTTAGTTGACTAAAGTGAGAAGTGATATAGGTCGCGATGCACTTAGGTCATACGCGTGTGTGTGGTCTGTTAGTGTACCTAGAATGTATGGGAGTGTGTGTGTGGTCAAGGGCTAGAGGGCTTAGATCGAGGGGGGGTATTTTGCCCGATACTCGTTCAGGCGTTTCTGGTAGAGTGTGCCGATCGAGTCCCTTTGTAATGTGAGAGGCCGGGGTGCGGGGCATGGTCTGGTAAGTGAAGGAAAAGGCGTCCCAGGGGCGCTAGTTGTGTGAGAGGAGGCCTCGCGTGAGGATGAGTGTGCTAACTTACATATATTGTATGTATATATGCATAAATACACTGGTCGGCATATATATTTTGAAATACGTTGCTTTAGTTTATTTTCTTAATATTTCTTATTTCAAAAGTAATAAATTCTTAATTTTATTATACCATACACCCTTAGGGTGAAATGGTATATTAAAGTCGCCAAAATGTATGTAACAGGCAGAAGAAAGCATCTCCGACCCCACAAAGTATATATATTCTTGATCAGGATCAACAACCGAGTTGATTTAGCCATGTCTGTCTGTCCGTCCGTCCGTCTGTCCGTATGAACACCTAGATCTCGGAGACTGTAAGAGCTAGAGCCACCAAATTTGGTATGTAGACTCGTGTAGAGTGACCAAGTTTATTTCAAATTTTTGCCACGCCCCTTTCCGCCCCGCAATTAAAAAAAAGCGTTTATCTCAAAAACCATTCCAGCTAGAGACACCATATTTGGTATGTATATTTTATTAGTAAATGCACACATTTTGTATGTATAAAAATTTTGCCACGCCCTTTTCCGCCCCCGTAATTTGAAAAACTTGATTATCTCCCGTATTTTTTTACCTTATGCAATCAAATTGGCACACTTAAATTTAATACTAATATCTAGCAAAATACCAAGTTTAATCAAAATCGGACAAAAAACAGTCGAGTTATGCATATAAACGTTTTTCCATAAGGCCGGAGTTGGCCGTTGGCTGGTGGGGGCGCTAGGGTGCTCGTATGATTGAGTGAGTGAGATACTAAGATATGCTTGTAAAAAGCATGTGAAAATGCATTTGTTTAATAAAGTTGAAATATTTGCTTTACTGGTGTATGGTATACCTAAGTCGGCGAGACGACTTACTTACTTCATTTTTTATGGTTACAGTGTAATGTAGAAAATTATAAATTAAATTTTTTTTCAAGTTTAATATTGATTTTAATTTTTTTTTTTCAAATAACTCAAAACGAAGAAATTCTTGTCCTAGTCAGATTGGCGGCTCTATTTTGCTTTATTAGCGACCAAACATTTTCAACAATATTCAAATCTGGGGTGGGGCCAAACCAGTGTTTGTCAATATTTTAACAATATGAACTTAAAAAAGAGAACATTCAATAACGCGAAAAGTTGAATTTATGAATTTTTCAAGAAAGATAACAGTGTAAAGCCAAAAGTTGAACAATTTCGTACAATTGTTTGCTTAAAATGTACCTATCTGATCAAATCTGAGCACATTTCATATACACTGGCGGTCATAAAAACCGCACCACTTGAAAACTTCATTGTTTTTTGGAGTGGTTCAGATAAAATAGGATTGGAGAATAAGATTTCTTAATCAACAATAAGATAATTTACTAGAAAAAATATGTTATGGAGTAAAAAATTTATTTCTATACTATGGATATCCTTGATTTTTGCCCCAAACAACAATACAGAAAAATTGACCAAAATTTGATGCTTAGCAGAAAAATTTTTTGGTAGGCTCAGCTGGTTTGTAATTTCTAAACCTCATTTAATTTTTTGATAAATAATGTTAAATGAAAATAAAAAACAATACTAATAGGTTGCCACGCCCCCTATTATTCCCGACGGCATTGAATCGTGTGTGAAAGTGTTTAAGTCGAGCGAATTTCCCGACCAAGTTCAGTGTGAAATTTATATGTCCTAAAATTCTTTTGTTAACTGAAAAAAGGAAAAAATTTAAAAATTTTTTTTTTGAAATTTTGTGTTTGAAAAAGGTGACAGCATCAACTGTCAGAAACAACTGTGCTCCCGTGTAATCACTCGCAAATGATGAAATTTTGATGCCAGCACATCAGCAATACTTCAAAGAGGGAAACTTCCTTTATTTAATTGGAAACCCATCATGAGATTTCCATAAATTTCAAATTATTTGGCAGTGTTGCCAGTGGTGCGGTTTTCATGACCGCCAATGTAGTTAAAAAATTTATTATTTCTTTTTTTGGAGAAATGGAGACCGTCTTTCCGTGAGTGCTGAAGGTTATTTGTTATGTAAGAGCACAACCAATGCATCTTGTAACCAATCGACTTTAGAATAGTGTTGGGTTGCTCATGAGTGAGTGAACAAAAAAGAGTTGTTCAGTGAAGTGAGCAACTGAACATGTTCTCTTCCAATTGTTCTTTTTTGTTCACTTGTTCTTTTTTGTTCACTTGTTCTTTTTTGTTCACTTGTTCTTTTTTGCTCACTTGTTCTTTTTGGTTCACTTGTTCTTTTTGGTTCACTAGATCTTTTTGGTTCACTAGATCTTTTTGGTTCACTTGTTCTTTTTGGTTCACTAGATCTTTTTGGTTCACTAGATCTTTTTGGTTCACTTGTTCTTTTTGGTTCACTAGATCTTTTTGGTTCACTTGCTCGATCTACGTTTCTTTTGTCTCAAGTTCTTTTTTCATATTAGCGATCATATCAGTTTCACTTTTAAAAATTCAGAATGTCGCTAATAAGAAAACATAGCGAAATTTGGACTCATTTTGAGGACATTGGCAATCAGCAGGCGAAATGCAATTATTGCAAATGCCTTCTGAGTTGGAAGTCCCAAAGCAATTTAAGCCGACATTTAAAATGTAAACACCCGGCAGCTATGGAGCCCGTTGTCCGCCAAAATGAGGAAAGCTCGGTTGTTGTGCAAAGCGCCCAACCAAGGATTACGACATTTATTCACAGGCCTGTCCCAGTGAGCAAATCTCAGCAGATTGATCGACAATTGGTCAAAATGATTGCCAAGGGTCATCATGCTTTGCGGATAGTGGAGGAAACCGAGTTCCAAAAATTAATTCACGACGTATCACAAACTCCAGGCTATAAGTTGCCCACAAGGAAGACATTGACGAATGCATTGATTCCAAAAATTAAAGATGAATGCACCGGAAAAATTATGAAGATGCTCAGTGCGTCTACAGCGGTCTGCTTAACTACCGACGGTTGGACATCCGTTACCAACGAGAGCTATTTAGCAGTCACTGTGCACTTTATAGAGACGGAGTTTACAGTGCTAACATCATACACGTTAGCTTGCCAGGGATTTGAAGAATCTCACACCTCCACAAATCTGTGCGGATTTCTTCAAAATATTGTTTCAGAATGGGGACTCGAAAACAAAGTTGCGGCAATAGCTTCAGACAACGCACACAATATTGCTGGTGCTATTCGGATAGGCAACTGGAAACATGTCCGTTGTTTCGCCCATTGTCTCAATTTGATCGTTCAAAAGGCTTTGGTGAAGATGTCCAGAGTGCGAACTAAAGCTAAAGCTATATCACAATATTTTAATCGCAGCACATCCGGATTAAAAAAGTTAAGGGAGATGCAAGCTCTGTTTAAGTTGCCCGAACTTAAGATAACGCAAGATGTTCCCACTCGGTGGAACTCCACTTATAAAATGTTCCAAAGACTGACAGTGTTAAAGGAAGCGATTGTGGCAGCCCTGTCTACTCGGACAGATTTAATATTGTCACCTGAGGATTGGGACCTAATTGATGGAGTTCTTCCCATACTGCAGCCGTTTTTCCAAATAACGGAAGAGATTTCAGCAGAAAATAATGTGACTCTTTCCAAAATAATCGTTCTGGTTGGCATACTGCAAAAAAAAATGGTCAGCATAAGTTCAAACATTAAAAATCCTACTTTAAATGAATTAATAACTGAAATTATCGTGGACATGGACGAACGCTTCAGAGACTATGAGGGAAACTTTTTGTATGCGGAGAGCACCATACTGGATCCAAGATTCAAGGGACGGGTTTTTAAATCTGTGGAGGCCTTTAAAAAGTCCGTTGCGGACATTAAAACAAATTTATTGCGATCAGTGGCTAGCTCGTCAGAAAATATCTCACCGAACAACGAAAGTGTAAATTTCAATACGCAAGACAAGGACGACATATGGACTGATTATGACACAAATTTTAAACAAGTCAGCCAGCCCACCAACAACACGGCAGCAGCAATTCGTGAGATGGACAAATATCTGGCCGAGGAATACATAAATAGAAAGGATGATCCATTGGTATGGTGGAATCATCGAAAATCGCAGTATCCTCTTCTATACGCATATATGCTAAAGCGGCTCTGCAAAGTTGCCACATCTGTGCCATGCGAGCGCATATTTTCAAGCGCAGGCGAAACGGTGCGCAAAAGACGTTCGCTTTTGAAACCAAAAAATGTTGAAAATCTAATGCTTTTGCATAATAACATGTAAATTTCAAGTAAGGATATCATAATTTTTGAAGTTTTCCCAAATAAGACCCTTTTTTCTTTTAGCAATGCAAGCAGCTATATTAACATCTAATAATCATAAGAATCAAAGCATTCCAACTGAATGGAATTATAAAACATGTTACCTTAAGTTTTTGTTTTGAAATTGTTTTAATGTTGTTTTGAAATATAAATATGTTATTTAGCATGAAATGTGATATATTTTATTTCAGCAGGGGTCGAAAAAAAATATATAAAACTGTACTTCAAATATATCGGTAACTGCAGGACGTTACTTTTATTTATAAAAAGGACATCTAGTTGAAAAAAAAAGACATTTTTTTTATTGTTAAATAAAAATCATAAAGTATCACTAATAATATTACCAAAATCGACAACAATGCTTAAGATGTAATTTTCAAAATAAAACTCAGAATGTTTATGCTGAGCAACTGAACAACTGAGCAATGTAGAGAACAACTGAACAACTGAGCAATGTAGAGAACAACTGAACAAATGAGCAATGTAGAGAACAACTGAGCAACTGTAGTGAACAACTGAGCAATGAAGTGAGCAAGTGAACAAAATGAGCGAGTTGACTCACTTCGAAAAAAAGAACAAGTGAACATGTTCACCAAAATGAGCAATCTTTACCCAACACTACTTTAGAAGGAAAACGATGTCTTGTTGGAACAATTATAACGGCCTGGAACGCTTTGGAATTGGAGTAAAAAATTAAAAACACGAAATGGAACGGCTGGGATGCCTTGGAGCGGTTCCGAAAAGCCTTTGAAATGCACTGGAACGCTTTGGAATTGGAATAAAAAACCACAAACTCGCGAGGAATGGAACTCATGATGAATAACTTTGCTTCGTGAGTGATACGAGTGTATGCAGTATGTAACTTTATAGACTATTTTGTAATCAAGAGCCAAAAACAAGCTCTTCTTCCAAATAAATTTTTTTTCAAAAATTCATCGTATCTTACATTAAATGGAATTGTAAAAATAATTCTATAATATTACATTTTTATAATATGAGGGACAAATCGCTTGCCTGTATTCAATGAAAAATCATAGTGTCGAGTTAAATGATTGGGTTTGTACGGTTTTCTTATAGTAGGGTTTTTCTACCTGATTTAGACGTTTAAATTAGTTTTTTGTATCTCATTTCTATTTCTTTTACTTGGCATATCTGTTGTTTATTTCTGCATTTATAGAATCCGCCTATTGTCAAACATTTCTTGAAGCACAACTTTATTTCTGATTTTGGCACCTTGCCTTCGATGCAAAGGAATTTTGTATGTTTCTTTTTTCCCCTTTGCATTTGAATTGTTCATTATACCATACACCCATAGGGTGAAATGGTATATTAAAGTCGCCAAAATGTATGTAACAGGCAGAAGGAAGCATCTCCGACCCCACAAAGTATATATATTCTTGATCAGGATCAAAAACTGAGTCGATCTAGCCATGTCCGTCTGTCCGTCCGTCCGTCCGTCCGTCCGTATGAACACCTAGATCTCGGAGACTATAAGAGCTAGAGCCACCAAATTTGGTATGCAGTGTCGTGTAGTATGTACGCTTTTCGAGTTTGTTTCAAATTTTTGCCACGCCCCCTTCCGCCCACGGAATTTACATAAAACTGTTTTTCTTAAAAAGCATGGCAGATAGAGACATCAAATTTGGGTTATATACTTGTTTAGTTAGCGTGCAGAAAATAATTGTTCCAACTTTTTGCCACGCCCCCTTCCGCCCCCGGAATTTACATAACTCTGATTTTCTTAAAAACTATGTAAGCTACCGACATTAAATTTGGTATGTAAGCTAGCCTAATAGACGCGCAGACATTGATTATTTGAAAATTTTGCCACGCCCATTTCCGCCCCCGAAAATTCAACAAAACAGATTTTCTCGAAAACTAACAAAGCTAGTTTTCACCAAATTTAGTATGTATACTGGCTTAGTATGCGCGCAGAATATATATATTTTAATATGTTGCCACGCCCACTTCCGCCTCCATAATTTAGAAAAAACCGATTGGCTCTTGCAATTTGTTGACCATCGCGATCAAATTTGGCAGACTAATAAATCTTATCTATTTCTATCAAACTACCAAATTTGATTGAAATCGGACTAGAAACATACGTATGAACGTATTTTGCTACGCGATCCATAAGGGCAGAATTGGCCGTTGGCTAGTGGCGGCGCTAGAGTGCTCGTGTGTTTGTAGAGTGAGCGAGATAGCATATGAGGTATGAGGTATGTTAAAACAATTTAATAGACATACATTTGGTTTTCGAAATTTTAAATATTTGTTTCACCTGGTGTATGGTATACCCAAGTCGGCGAGACGACTTATTTACTTCATTTTCTAATAAATTCTTGTTTAATTTTCTCTTTTAGGAATACCTGTATAAGCATTAGAAATATTATAGATGAATTAATTTCTAATGAAATTATTAATCCCTCTTTAGGGTTAAATGATGAAAATTATTTGCAAATTGCAAATATACTTAATAATGGGTCCCAACATAACTTCGTGAAAGTTAATGGTTCAACGCGAAAATGGCGTTTACTTGTTAATAAAACCTTTAAAAAAATTTTATTGACAAAAAGTTTAAGAGATCTTGAACTCATTAATGCAACAGAATTATCTGCTAATGATATTCAATTTCCGCTAAACGTGGATAGTTCTTTAAAATTTAAAGAAATAGATATATCTGTTGATTTTGTTCAGAACGATAAATCACAATTATAGTTGTCGTCCAAACCTCTAGACGAAAGTTTCGTCGCAAACTGATTAAAGTGTTTGCGCAAAGATTGCAGGCTTGGAAACACCAGCCTAAATATCGACGTCAAAATAGTCGAAAAATCGAAAGTTTCACCTAAAATTGGATATTCGTATCACATTTGTGATATAAAAGTGCAGCAGTTTAAAGAACGTTTTGAAGTCTGCTGTTCACTATTTTCAAAGAAAAAAAGTATTGGACACATTGTTTGAGAGCATTATTGTGCTTGCAGTGTTCGGTTCGAATTAATTTGGATGGCTTCATTTCATATGCCTATTACAAGGATCCATCGTGCAACAAACTAAAGTTTGTTGGAAATTTTGATTGCAATGTTAAAGTTTACCTTAATAGCATTGGCATAAGCCATTCAATAAACTTTAAAAAAATTTTCTAGTGCAGAGGAATTAATCGTTTTCTTGAAAAGGAAGAATTAACCACTCGCACAGCTTTTGAGTTCAAAAATCATTTGGCTCTAAATGCTAATAAGGAAAGAAAGTTAGTTGGGAATGACCAATTGCTTAATAAGCACTTATCCTATTATAGGAACATGCGAGCAGAGAAAAACGCTCGAAAAGACTTTGACAAAGACGCATTTATTACATACAATTTTTGTCAACAAAATTAGAATTGTTTCTGAGGAACATAGACCACATCCGTCTATTCCAAGACAATTTAAATATAAATACATTGCATATTGATGCAACTGGAGGCTTTGTAAAGCCGATTCCCATAGCTACGAGAAGAATATTTCTTTATATTATGGCTGCACATTTACCAGATATGCAAGTGACATATCCTGTTGCAAATGCGATTCTCTCGAATCACACAGCCCATGACATTGATCGCTTTTTATGCGAACGGAATATGTCATGTAAAAAAATAAACTTAAGTTACCTTTATGCAAACGCTTTATTACTGATGTAAGCCTTGCAATTATTGTAGCTATTTTGAAAGAATTCTGCTGTTGTAGTATTATAGTCTACAATGAAATGTGCTTTCAGTATTTATATGAAAAAAGTCATTCATTTTCAGCAGTAGTTGTACAATTCTGTACAAGTCATTACGCTAAGATAATGTGTAATGATATAGACCGAGCAATCGGTCTAGAAAATATAAGTTTTCGAGCTTTCATGAGAAATGCTCTGGGGGTTGGTTACAACATAGCCCACATAAAAGACTTTGAAGAATGGTTCCAATATTTGGCAATTATTCTTTTGTCCCCATTTGAAAATGATGTGGTACTAAATGCCATTTCATATTTCAAAAGTGATGGCCCTGTTTATTTCAGTTTGGGAGATAATGAAAGCGCAGATTTTGCGAAAAACTCTACAAATAACGGTTGGGATAGTCTTAAGAGTATAGCTAGCAAGATTAGTTTAAAGAAACTTTTCACAAACTTTGTTAGTGAAATCCGGAATTACCGGAATCAAGTGAACCAAATATTTATTATAGTCCTAAAATGGCAGATGTTGTTTTAGGGAAATATGTGGTGTTTGTCCCCTTCTGGACCAATTTAATAGGGATTTTTATTGATAGTTCTAATAAAAGGCCTAGCAATGGTCCAGTCGAATCGTTTTTTAAAACTTTAAAGCATTCTATTGTCAAACACAAGCGAGGTCTAAAGATGTCCAGACTTGTCACACAAATGGATACACTTTCCAATTCTTTGGCTAAGCATGAAATCATGTATCCTTCCATTGTACATGGATCGCTTATTAAGGGTAAGCCCAAAAAACGGGCAGCAGCAGACGAAATGTCAAATAAGAAGCTTCCAACTTACAGGGAAAGCTGAAACAACTTAAAGGGAAAGAAAAACATCGTTTAAAATAATAATAATTCCTCATTGTTATGAGAATCACTTCTATGTTTTATTTCTGAATAAAGGTAAATTAGAATGCGCCTTTTTGGATGCCTTTGGGGAAACATCCAAGTCCGAATTATTCATTCGATATTATTCGAATTTACTTAAATCTTTTAAATATGTTCCGTTGGTTCATAATATCCAAAAAGATTCTTTCAATTGTGGCATTTTTATACTACAATATTTCAAATGCTATATCATGGGTATGGCACTTGAAAATTTAACGTCTGCAACTGTTTTCAGAAATCAGATGATTAATAAATTAATTAACTGCAGTGATGCAGTACTAAATACATGCCTGCATTGCTCAGGCCGGACATCTAAGACTAATTATTTTAGTTGCAATAAATGTATTAGGTTTCTTTGCACTAAGTGCTTGGAAAGCCTATATACCTTAGCTGATACCAATTTCATTTGTAAGCTATGTGAGGTATAAACTTACCTTAAACTGGGGAACCACTATAAAAAAACGCACCATGAACTCTACCTCTAGGTGGTGCGGAGAAGAGTTCAAATCAGATGCTAATTTCCTTAAGTCCTTTATCTATTTTTTAAAACTATCTTTTGGCACATTTTGTATGGGGAAAATCATAGTTGATTCATAAAAATGCAATATTCTCGAAAACTGTATGAAACCACATAATGAAGCTTGGTGGGGATATAGATGAATAACTGGAGGATAATCTGGCATTTCATCTTCATTAAGCAATGTTTTTGGAAACGATATACACGAAAGCGAAAAAGGGACTTTTTCGCGGAGAAATTGTCAATACATGGAATGCTCAAAAACCCCCAAAACCGAATTAAAACAAAAATTTCATGTATTCTTAATAATTTAAAGCTTTATTTGTATTAAAAAAGTTATTAAATAGCTAAAAATTAAAAAATAAAAATGCAAAAAACTTAACAGAAGGTTAGGTTAACAGCAGTGTTGCCGTTTTGTCCTTTTTCCGGACAGATCTGTCCTATTTTTGACTGCGACAGCCGGAAAAATTTTGAAACGTCCCCTGTCCGGAAAAAAAGTCTTTTTTTTTTAGTTTGTCCTATTTCTATCCTTTTTTTAATTTTCTGAGTCTCATATATAATTTGTTATTTTCAACTGCATGTCATCGCTTTGATCATGATTTTGCGAGCTAACAAACAATCGACAGTAGAAATTTTGGAGATCTTTGATAAAAAAGGCGAACAAATTGAAAAAATTGTTTGTCAATACAATACAATTCATCTTCAGCGATGGGAAAACCAAGAGAACACGGTAGCGTTTTGGGCAGAAGTGAAAACGTTTATGGATTCTGCTGGCAACAGACAGTTTCAAGATTTGGCAGTATTTGTCGAATGCGGAAGTGGAGCGCGTGTTCAGCCAAGTTAACTTGGTGAAAACAAAGTTAAGGAACAGGCTTCACATCGATACGCTAAATTCGATTTTGGCAGTTAGGTTGTTAAGGACAGTTAAGTAGTTATTTTTAAAAAAATACTTACGTACAACATATTTCAAAAAAATTAAATTTCCTTCTTATTCAGATTTGGATTACGTCGAAACGGAACTTGCTGCCATAACTATGAAGTGCCTGAAAAATTTTTGCGCCAAATCGGCACAAACATGAATGTTTTAGAATCTGAAAATGAAACACTCGACGAAGTGTTAATAAATTTGCATGAAAATGTATAAATTTACTTAAACTTTTTGTTTTATTGAACCAAAATTTTTTAGTCCTATTTTTTTGTCCTATTAAAAAAAATCTGTCCGTTTTTTGTCCTATTTTCTGGGTCAATCTGTCCTATTTTTTCGCCAAGCCAGCGGCAACACTGGTTAACAGAGGACCGTCGCTAACTCGAGTTTAACAGTGTCGGTAACTTGACGGACATCGGACATTAAGCAAAGCACGGCAAGCATACACATACAGTTGCGTCTGTGTGTGTATGCACGTGCTCTGTTGATTTGATGATGACGTAGTAGAAAGCAAGCAGGGCTGCCGGCAGTGCTTGAGCCGGTTTATGTTGACCGTAACTTGTGCTCTATTTATCCAATCAGATTCAAATCGTTCGTTATTAGATTGTATGCATTAGACTTTTTATTGCCCTACAGAGGGTATTATAAAAAATGTTTGTAACGCAGAGAAGGAGACGTTTCCGAATTCACCGCGCAGATGCGCGCACACACATGCAGTCGCAACATAGAAAGAACAGAATGATACCTTAAATGATGTGTCTGTGCATTGAAGAAATTATTTATACAAAAATAGTTTTCAGCACTGCAAGGGCATTAAAACTTCGGCATAGCCGATTCTTTAATATTTTTTTTTTTCTAAATTTTTCAATTTTTTGAAAGCAGTTTTTATTTTCAAAATAAGAATACATACATATGTATATGGATAAATAAATCACAGCAACAATAAAACAACTTCAAATTCAACTCAATCTCCGACCTGCATAATACATTCTGCAATCTGCTCTGTATGACGGCGAAATTCAAATGGCCTTCGCTTTATCGAACATCGCATCAAGAAGTCTCGGTTCCGCTGCATTCCGTAAATTCGCTCTCTCAAACTGTGCACAGCGTTGTCTCTCGCTTTGCTCGATGTCACGGCAGCTCAGTTTTGAGCAGCCTATTCGCTTGCCGTGCCCACTGGCGCCGCTGACCGAAGTAAGTTTCGGTCATCACTCTTCTGAGCGCAACCAATCATAGAAGAGATCTACTGACCAATCAGATTCTTTCAACGAACGAAAAAATGTAATTTGATTAAAATGACGGCGGACACAGTATTGTATCAAACTCAAAATGGATTTAGTTCCAGAGTTGTGCCATGGCATGAAATGGATTGATGCTAATGAAATTGTCATTTTGATAAAATACAAAAAGTAACAAAATTCGGAAAAGATAAATCTATATTTATATAAATGTTGTGTGAGTTCCTACAATCGCTATGCGTTCAGAAACTACAGAACTGATTGCGTTCAAATTTTGATACACTGTGTAGTATAAGTATAATCATATGTTAAGTAGAAGTAAAAAAACTTACCACCTGTTTTGAACTCTTTTCCACACCATCTTGAGGTAGAGTTCGTGGCGCGCATTTTTTTAAGTGGTTCCCCAGTAGGCCTAGTCCACTATTCTATCTATTGAGCAAGCATTGAATTTATGTATATATATTTAGACACCCCACGAGAACAATAAGGTCCGTTTTTATTATTTTGCAAATAGAAAAGGCAAATATTCCCCCACCCAATTCAAAAAGAAATGCCCCCCACCCATTGCTTTGTATGTTCATTGCTTACATAGCTTGCAAATCAGGAGTTCGATTCTGACAGCGGTGAGAAGCAGACGTGTTAAGAAATTAAGTGCTTAACAATCGGTGTTTCTGAAGTTTCTTTTCTACAATTAATTATTTTTTGAGTGTTTAATACAAATACTAACTGCCCATAGAGGTAGCAGCCCGTAATTATGATTGAGCATAATGCTCTCGACGATATGGACGTCAATTCTAATGATATGGACCTAGAAGAAATACTAGGTAACTCCAGAAGAAGAAAAAGTGTTTACTCTCCCACAAAGCATGGAAAAAAAGCTCCGCGTAAATGCACTAACTACTACGAATTATTAGACATTGATTCGCAACGGTGCGACGAAGAAGTGCTTGAAAGCTTTACGCAGCATGTGCAATTACAAGCTGGTCTCAATAAAAGAATAAGTGCACAAAGCAAAAACTGCGATATAGTAACAACAAAAACAACAACAGCTTCAACAGATGAGCCCATACCATCACCGTCAACTTCCAAAGCTGCAAAAATCACCTCAACTATAACGGCGGGTACAGTGCCCAATGCAGAAAATATTAAAAAGTCCAACAAAAACAACAACAAACATATACCCCCAATAAATGTGTTTAACATTGAAGCAAAACAAATAATAAAATTAATTAAAACTGGTTTAAAAATTACACAATTCACTATCAGAGAACTAAACCAAAACAAAACTGCCGTTTTCTTGACAAACATAAACGATTACATAAAAGTACGTGGCCACCTGGAAAAATCCAATGCTCAATTTTTCTCCTATACACCTAGGAGCCTCAAAACCAAAACATACCTAATGAAAGGCCTAAGTGGGGATTCAGACGTACAGAAAATTTTCAGTGATTTAAAAACTTTTGAATCAGAAGCTCTAAAATTCATACAAGTAAAACCCTTCAGCACAAAATTCTCTGTGGAACGGAAAATTGTCTTACCTATGGTTTTGGTGCAAATAAGCGCAGAAAGCAGCGCAAATGCTTTAAAAGCAATTAAAGCGATACAACATCATTGCATTAAATGGGAACCACTGCGCCGAGCGGAGATTCCTCAATGTAGAAAGTGTCAACGTTTTTTTCACAGTTCTGCTAACTGTAACCTTCCATCTAGATGTGTGAAATGTGGTGCCCAGCACGGCGACGCACCCTGCCCCATCCTCAAAAACTCTGAGTGTAACAAGGAGAAACTGTTCTGTGTACTCTGCAAGAAGAGTGGCCACCTGGCCTCGTATAAAGGATGCGAGCGATACAAAGAACTCCAACAGAGGATCAGGGATAAAAAAGACAAACACCATTAACCCAAAACTTTTCTACTAAACTAATTAACCCTAATATAAGATTTGCCGATGTATGCAAAGAAGCGAATATAGGTAATCTTAATTTAGACCCCCAAAGTGATTCAGTTCTTATAAATATACAAAAAGCTCTTTTAGCTTTAAGTAAACAAATTGAAAATCTTCAAAAACAACTCGAATTTCAAACCGCTCGGGTAGACACTATTTGTAATTTAGTAGACACATCATGAATACTATCAGGCACCCCACGAACATTAAAAATACTTTAAAAATAATTTCAATTAACGTAAATTCACTAGTCAGTACATCCAAAAGAATTGAGCTCAATCAGTTTATTATTGAAAACAAGCCTGATATCCTTATGTTGAATGAAACCAAGCTCAATCGCATGCACAAATTGTACATTAACGGATACGAAGTAATAAGAAAAGATAGAGACATCGGTTCCAGAGGGGGAGGCGTCGCAATACTAATAAAAAATAGTATAAAATATCAGAGACAATATAATCACAATTTAAACCTTTTCTCCCACATTGAGGCATGTGTGGTAAAGCTTTATTTACAGTCTAATAAATGCATATTTCTGGCTGCCGTATACTGTCCTTCAGGAAACGAAAGCGGTTCATTTTAAAATGAACTTAACATTTTATTTGAAACTCTTAAGCTTGACAACACTAGCGCAATTTTCGTTAAAACCTAAAACCTCATCAGGAATCGATGAAATCCCAAACATAATTCTGAAACATATACCAAAAGTCCTTCTTCTTGAACATTGTTCAATTTTTAACAACATGTTAAATAACGCATATTACTCCTCTTTTTGGAAAACTGCTAAGCTAGTAGTCATACCAAAGAAAAAGGTAGACAAGAACGAAATAAATAACCTACGACCTATTAGTCTACTCCCTAATATAAGCAAAGTATTTGAGATACTAGTTAATTTAAACATACATAAAATTTGCAATAAACAGTTCGGATTTAAATCTAATCACTCAACACTTCATGCAATGAACCTCTTAACATCTGAAATCAACTGGAATTGGAACAAAAAGCATGTTGTTGGCGCTTGTTTTGTCGATCTTGAAAAAGCATTTGATACGGTTTGGATCAAAGGACTAATTGCAAAATTAATGAGCTTCAAATTCCCCTTACACCTTCTAATGTCAATATACAATATGATCTCATTTCGGAAGTTTGTGGTTCATTTAAATGGCACAACTAGTAGTTCACAGTTTAAACTTTAAAGCAGGGCCCGGCACAAAGAGAGCGCTAAAAATGTTAAGTTGCATGTGTGCACTTGCTTGTGTGCTGCTTGCGTCGAAATGCTGAGGGGAACTAAAACCCACCCTCTTGCTCATGATAAATTTTGTGTGAGGACTTCGGCAGCCGTTCGGTTACACGCATACGAGGTGCCAAACGTGTTCGTCCCCCGGGGGATATGAGTGCCGGGCTCTGGTTTAAAGCAATCAATGGTTTGCAGCAGGGCACCGTAAATGCACCTACGTTGTTTACTATCTTTATACACGATTTACTGGAAAAAATTGAAAATATTATAGCCTACGCTGATGATATTGTTATCTACAATGCAGACAAAACAATAGCCAAAATTAACAAAAACCTACAAAAAAGCTTCAATACACTAGAAGAATTTACACTAAACTGGCATCTTAAAATAAATATTAGTAAATGCGAAAGTATTCTTTTCCGACCTCCAATTAGCAAATGCAATTATAATGTCAGCAAAAATTGGAAAAGATTCCAAGTTGTCTCTAACATGTCCAACGAACCCATTCCTCTCGCTAATAGGGTGAAATACTTGGGGGTACATTTTGACAAGTTCCTTTACTTTAATGATCACATCAATCTACAACTCTCCAAGGCAATGAGCGCATATCAATTGTACAGAAAGGCATTTAGCTCCAAAATACTCAATAAAAAAGTGAAAGTCTTGCTATATAAAGTTGTCATCAGGCCCATAATAACGTACGGTTGCCCAATATGGTACTTAATTTCACCATCATACATGGAAAGAATTAGAATGTTTGAAAGAAAGATTCTCAGAGCTTGCACCTCATTATATAGAACTCCAGCTAGTAACTGGATAAGATTTTATTCCAACAATAAACTTTATAACGCTGCAAGTATAATAAGGATTGATAATCAAATTATAAATCTTATTAGAAGGCACATCTGCCGCTGTCTGGAGAGCTCTAACGATCTTATTAAAGCTCCATTCTATGAAGATGATCTTTACTTAGAGCAAGCAATATGTAACGGGTTCTCACCCCCTGAATCATTCCTTCTTCTAGATAAAAAAGGATTTATACAAGACAGTTACGGCATACCTATCCTTTACCACATTCTGAGAAGAGCAAATAATAAGTCAATACAATCAAAAAGCTTAACTGTTGAAAATAAAAGATTTGATACATCCCCTATCGATCAGAGACAAAGAATTCCAGTTAGCATCAAGGAAGCTTTTCTGGTGGCTCATAGAAATTGAGGCTCGGTCTTAAAATTTGTTTTCTTCTCTTCTTTTATCTTAAACTACCCTACTTACGCATATTTTTTCCTTACTTTTTGTTGCGATCGATTTTGGTTTCATTACACTAATTTAGCGTTTAAGTACATATACAAAAACAAATTTATTTTTGAAAAGAAAGTCTAAATTACAAACATCTATTTCTGCCGAGAGCTCGATGAGAGACTAGCATAAGTTGAAAAAAAAAAAATGATATACTGTTATTTATTAAGTCAACCTAACTCAATTAACCAATAAATGATCTAAAAAAAAAAAAAAAAATAGCTTGCAAATTAAATCGGACAAAGTACAGGGTATAGGTCTTTTAAGCACTTAGTGCAAAGAAACCTTTTGCATCTAATGCAACTATCATATTGGAATCCAGATGCCCCACTTGAGCAATGCAAGCAGGTATTTAGTACTGCATCACTGCAGTTGACTAACTTTTTAAAAACATTTTTAGCATTTTGCATATTCCAAAATGAAAACCCCACAATTAAACGAATCCCTTTGGATATCGTGAAAGACCGCAGCATGTCTATATTGTCCAAGTAAATTGAAATAATGTCTAATAAACTTCGCGGCTTTAGAAGTGTGACCAAAAGGATCAAAAAGGTGAATTCCAATTTATTTTTGTTAATAAATAGGATGTAGAAATGGGCCTCATAGCAATGGGGAACAATTATTAGCTTCTGCGAGCTTTTTAATGCATCTTTTATAAAAATGCTATTTTGAAATAGATTATTTCTGTTTTGGCATGGAATATTGATGATACCGCTATCGTTGTGATCGAAAATGATCGAAGTCAAAACAGCATCAACAATGAAGTTGGATAGCCAAGAGTTACCCAACAAGGTGATAATATCGTCCAATTCAATATTGTACAGGAAATCTTGAATAATAATAAATAAACTGAAAACCAAAATTCTTTTAGTCAAATTTTACTGTAAAATGAAGTGAGCTGCTTGTTTTGGTGCTTCTTTTTTCACCTGCACTGTATATGCTCGAATAGAGTTTTGCATTGCAAAATGTAAAACTTTACACCTTTAGCAATGCAACTATTCAGATTTGAATGGCTAACGATTATTGCCTTATATTCTTTTTCGATTCCAAACGGATTTCGAGAATAAGAATGGCGAAATTGAACTGTGAAGTCAGCAGAACGAATTATATTTTCTGTAGGTACTGAACCTTCCCCATCATTATCAATGTGTGATTCTCGAACCCTAGTTCGTCCGGTGAAATCACCACGAAATATTCCTGATTTTTGTTCCAACTTTCCTTATAATTGGCCAGTTTTTTATTAGACATTGATGGGTACAAGATTTCTGGCCGGGCCAGTTGAAATTGTTTGGCAACTGAATTCGAAAGATCATTCATTTTTCGAATATATCTTCCCAGCTTCATCCCTTGTTTATCCTAAATTATGCTCGATTTAAGCGTCTTGAAAAACGATTCTATTGGAGCCTTGCTGGGCGTTTTATTGGTACTATCAATAAAAATCCCCATCAAATTTGTCCAAAACGGAGCAAAGACAACATATTTTCTTAATATGACCTGTGCCATATTGGAATTATAAAATATATTATCCTCTTCATCTTTTTCGGACAGTTGAGAAATCATAATATTCATAATGTCTGTGAAACGTTTTCTCAACCTGCTGTTGCCAGCAACAGTTTTGAGGCTTTCCTCATTGTTTATTTTTTTCAACAACTTTATAACAACTTTATTTTCATGGTCGGATAAATCAACATATAGCGCACGTTCATTCATAAAATATTTGATGGAATTGCTACCAAATGCGATCGAATTGTTACCAAATGTTGGAACCATTCCTCCTTTGCAAGTCAATGGTGCGATCTATATCAGCACACATTATTTTAGCATAGTGGCTTGTGCAAAATTGTACTAATAACGCCGGAAATGTTTTGCTTTCGTTATATAGAAACTGATAGCACATTTCGATGTACTCTGTGAGAGTACAACAGCAGTTTTCTTTAAGAACTGCTGAAATAATAGCAAAACGTACATCGGTTATGATGCGTTTGCAGATTGGCGTGTTCCATTTTTTTTCCTTAAGGAAGATATTTAAATCACTCAAAAAGCGGCTTATATCATAGGCTGAGTGATTTGAAAGAACGGCATGTGTGTGCTACGATAGAGTAAAGAAATATCCTCTTTTTGGCTACTACTAGGGGTCTTATAACACATCCCGTGGCGTCTATGTGTAACGTATGGAAATTGAAGTTTTCTTGGAAGAATCGTATATGTTCAATATTCCATAGAAATACTTCCAATTTTGCAGATAAATGTTTTATATAGGAATACCCATTTTTTAACATTATATATGCATCAATAAATGGATCTTTATCCAAATCATCCCTAGCATTAAATTCTGACTATAAATTGCGGTAGTAAGCTAGATTTTTATTAATAATTTGCTTATTATCAACAAGGTTCCTATCATTGCTTGCAACTTTGAGCACATTTTCCCTGTGCTCAAATGCTGTGAGGGGTCAAAGTGCTTTCTGCTCAAGAAAGTGATTAATGCCCCTGCATTGGTGAGTCTTTTTAAAATTTATTGTGTGACAAATTTCTAACTTATTGGAATACACATCAATATTACCCTCAAAATTACCATTAAGTCTAAGCTTTACGCAAGACGTATCATTGCAGTAAGCATATACAGAGAACATGCAATTTGACTTATTAATTCGAACACTCTTAATATTCAAATTGCAGACATTGTGCGTCTGATTGTAGTATTCGCGAACAATGTGGGCAATACTTTTGTTCATCGAAAAATTGGCAGTGCAGGTTGCCAAAAGGATATTCAAGTCCTGCACTTTCATATTACAGATGTAATGGCGATAACCATTTATACAATCGCGTAAGAGAGATGGCTGTTCAACCATTTTAACATCTATATTTAAACTGGTATTTCCTATTCTACAATCTTTTCGTAAGCACTTTTATTTTCTTTCGATTAGACTTTCGTCTGGGGGTTGTGAAGATAATTCTAACTCTGATAGGTCGAAACAAGGAATATTGGGTTGGATTATGTTAAAACTACTATTCATTAACTTTTTAAAGTTTTCCTCAATTTCAACTTCAGAACATATTTCTGCTGTGTTTACTATTTCGTAATTTTTGCTTAACAACATTCGTTTTAAGCATTTTTTCACAAGTGAACGCCATTCACAACTTGGTCCCTTTACTTTAAAGACTCTATGAGTTTCATTGAGCCTTTCATTTGCTAAATTAGCAATTTGTAAATATTGTTCATCCCCCAATTCGTTGCTATAATCGATAATCCCTTTAGAAATGGCTTTTTCTAGCACAATTCTAATGCCCCGAACTTGGTTTCTGAAAATGAATGGAAAGGAAGAAAAAAATAGTAAGTCAACTGTGGAAATTAAATTAAAGGAAATAAAATAACTTAACTAAACTCAATGGAATAAAGTAAGTAAGTCGGCTCACCGACTTACAAATAGGGGTCCGATCCGTTTCAATATACAACACTTTTTTTTTTCTTTTTTATACCCTTGCAGAGGGTATTGTAAAGTTGGTCAGTTGTTTGTAACGCACAGAAGGAGACTTTTCCGACCCCATAAAGTATATATATTCTTGATCAGCATGAGAAGCTGAGTTCATATAGCCATGTCCGTCCGTCCGTCCGTGAGTATGCGTTTTACTCATCCATCTTAGGAGCTATCACGATGAAATTTTTTGGGCTTTTTTTCCCGGATAAGATAAAGTATAAAATTAGTCAGGATCGGAAAACTATATCATTAAGCTCTAGAAGAAACAATTTTTGGAAAAATTGGAGTATCCCCATTAAATTTACCACTATGATAGTATTAGATATAAAATCTCAGATCCCAAAATTTTAATCTGATCGGATAAAAAGAACACAAGTTACAGTCGATAAAAATCGGTTCAAGCAATGCCGGCAGCGCTGCTTGCTGCTTACTACGTCATCATCAAATCAACAGAGCACATGCATACACACACAGACGCAACGCTACATGAACTGTGTATGTGTATGCGTGACGTGCTTTGCTTACGGAATGATGGAAAAAGAAGAAAAAATTTTAGTAAAAATAGAAATAATGTTTTGTTTGTGTGTTCATGAATTGAGTTGCAGGAAAATTTCAATAAGTAAAAATATTATCTCCAAGGACTGCAATGGTATATAAACTTCGGCATAGCCAAAGTTAGCTTCTTTGATATTTTTATACCCCTGCAAAAAGGCTATATTAATTTTGGTCAGAAGTGTGGAACGCATAGAAGGAAGCATTTCCGACCATATAAATTATATATATTCTTGATCACCATAATGAGAAGAGTTCATATAGCCATGTCCGTCCGTCCGTCTGGATCAACGCAAACTCCTCCTAGACTGTTAGAGCTACAGAGTTCAAATTTTGCAGCCGGTACCATTGTACCTGCTGGTGTAATGATTTTTTTGATCGTTTGTCCAGGACTACTCCCAGGTATTTTGCCTTTGCTTCTGTTTGTAGCACCTTGCCGTTAAGTCATACACGAGGTGGATGATTTTATCTTAATATGAAGGAGATATTTAAACATTTGGACTCGTTTAGCATTGTATGCCATCTCCGAGCCCAGCTCTGAAGCAGATGGAGATATTCTTGCATTCATCAGCAGCAGAATACTCACAGGATGACGAACATTCAGACATCGTCTGCATACGAAGCTATTAAGGACTTGTTTTTTTCTTATAGTAGAGGGCCGCGAACACTCCTTTGAGGCACGCCAGCAGCCACATCATGGACTCTGGAGACTACAGATCTTACTTTTACTTGAAATTTTCTGTGTTCCAAGTGGGAGCGAAGAATAAGGTATAAAGGGGCAGACAGGTTTCTCTTCACTTTTGCAAGAAGGCCAACATGCCAGACTCTATCGAACGCTTGCTGCACATCTACGAATACTCCATTGTAATATTTTTTTCTGTCAAACGTCGTCACAATATGATTTACAACTCTGTGCACTTGTTCCAGAGTGCCATGTCTCTTTCTAAATCCAAACTGCTGATTCGGGATGAGTTGCATTACTTTTTTCAATACTTTTAAAACACAATGTAGTAAAGAAATTGGGCGGTATGATTCTAGATCATCTTCCTGCTTTCCGATCAAGTTTCCACTGTGTTGGGAAATTCTGCAATCTTAAAACTGCGTTAAATATTAAAACAACAAAAAGCAGTGCACGCTGGGGCAAAGCTTTCACAGTGTCATGGCCGGGAGATTTGTGATTTGGCAAACCCTTAATTATTATGACCTTATGACCTCTTCTAATCGGATGGGATTTATTGGAAGACTCATTTGCTAAGGCGTCTCTAATTCATTAAGAGTTTCCTCAACTACTACTCGGTCAGCAATTTGAAAGGGCTTAAAACGATTTTCCAAATGGTTAGCGAAAACTGATGCTTATTCATCATGCGATCTACGTCCCAGTGGGTGCCTAATGGGGACTATTCTCATCGGCTGCCGCTTTAACCCATTTTGAACCACTGTTCGACTTTTTGAACAGTAAATTTGGTATATTTTTGAAAAATTCTTTTAATTATTTGTTTTTATTGAAGGCAAAGGAATTAATGCAGTTAGTTAGTTAGATTTGTTGCCTTTTAAGACAAAATAAGGATTTTTGTAATCGATGGATATCTAATAATAACAAATATATACTAACAAAATAAAATTCTTGTTTGAAAGAGTACAGATGTACCACGCTTATGTAGAGAATGAAACGTTTAAAGAGGTAATAAAGGAATTGGAGTTCGATGTTCAGAATACCTTGTTGGTATTAGAAAAGAAAATAAACGATCAGAAAAACTTGAAGATTGAAAATGTTGCAGTGAGAGACGAACTACCGGCGCTGCCAAAAATTCAGGTACCCACATTTTCTGGAGAACCCAGAGAATAGGACCTGTTTGTGGAATTTTTTGCGGTATTGATTGAAAAAAGAGAGGATTTAAGTCTTGCTCTGAAGTTCAATTGTTTAAAAGAAAGGAGCATGGTAGCTCGTCTATTGTCAGGTTCAGCTGACAATTATAGTCCTGGTTAGGAGTTGTTAACCAAGCGATATGAAAATAATCGGATTAAATAAAATTAATGATTAAAATGAAAGCAAATCTGTCCGATGAAGTTGATGTAATATTCGCACAACTTCTACTTAGAAAATTTAGCCAACTATATAGGTGTCAGATTAGGAAAACAAGGCAGATACAATTGCTATCTGATGGCATGGAATACTTAGAGCAAAGATATTGCTCGCTAAGTGCCATGAGAAAGGAGGAGAAAAAAACGCTACAAAATGTCGTTGGCGGTAATTAAAAATAATTGTCCGATCTATAAAGCTGTCGGCCATAGCGCACTTCTGTGCTTTAAATTTAAAGCGCTAACACCTAAGAAAAGGGTGGAAACCGTAAAAAGAATGTAACTATGTACGAGATTCTTGAAGCATTCAAGTACTAACAATAAGAGGTGCACTAGTGGAATGTGCTGCTCATTATGCAGTAAAGGACACTATTCTTTACTTCATGTTGGGAAAAAACAGGAGGAGGTAAATACCTGTGTAACGGCACAACAAAAACTGTTGGCCACAGCCCTAATACAAGTTAAGAAAATAAATTTATTTCCCATCGAGGGTTGCTGCCAATTGTTTGGCCCGATTGATTGGCCAACATTTCCACTGTTTTTGCGACCCATGTTACGTTCATTTTCACGGTACAATTTATTTCCCTGGAATCCCTCATTGCCAATGTTGCTTCCGCCTTGGTTAAACATAACTACATCTTGCCGAGAATTTATATTGACTGATCGTCCCCCGCGAGGACCTCCAAAATTTTCTTCCAAATTGTTGCAAAATAGCAAAAGCAACGTTAAGAACAGAAGATAAAGCAAAGAGATGAAATGTAACGGGACTAGACGAATATCATCTTAGTGTATACACACAATACTTCATCTGCTTTATGTCTCCTCAGTTCAGTTCACTTTAAGCGACGAGAGCGTACAGTTGAAAAAAATTCATTAAAGGACAACTCATATATATTTAAACATAAAACCACCGTCTTATTATTTAATAAGATTATTAACTGCCTGCTACATAATTCAATAGGTTATGTGCCCAGGCATCGACAAATAATAAAGTGTATCGGTTTTGTAAAATGTGTTTATATGTACATATGTATGTATGTATATTAATATATGTACATACAGTGCCGGTGAAAAAAATAGCACCAAAACAAGCAGCTCACTTTGTTTAACAGTAAAACTTGACTAAAAGAATTTTGGTTTGCAGTTTCTTTTCTCCTGCCTTACTGACAGTCTCTCTAATTTGGGGGAGCAAAAAAGAGAACAAAAATGATAACGGTTCTTCTCAGAAGAAGCAAAAACGAAAGGAGAATGGAAAACAGCGCGGTGAAAAAAAAGCACTAAGCACATGTTGTCACAGAAAAAAAGCACTTGCGCGAAAATTATAATTGAGAAACCCACGTGTTTATCAGAAAAAGTTATTTTTAAAAGAAAACATACTTTAAAAATTATTAGCTCTTTTTTGAATATGGGTCGCGGAAAGCATTGCAGTGATGAAAAAAGGAAAGTTATCCAAAAAATGCTAAAAGAAGGCAAAACCTTTTGCCAAAATAGGTCATATACTGGGCTGTTCCAACAAAATGATCAGCAACGCCAAGAAATATGTCCCAAAAGTGGAGTCTCGTGGGCGAAAATCCATAATGTTGCCATTTCTCGTAAAGCGTCTGGTAAGACAGAGCAAGAAAGAGCCATTTAAGCCAGCAACAGAGCTTAAAAAAAAATTAAAAATTTCTGCATCTGTTGAAACCGTACGTACTAGGCTACGGGAACATAATTTAAATGCTTGTAGTCCAAGAAAAGTGCCATTATTGACCAGTAAACATGCAGCTAAACGCATGAAGTTTGCACAGGAACACTCCAAATGGCCAGTGGAAAAGTGGAGGAATATATTGTAGACAGACGAGAGCAAAATCGTCTTGTATGGAGGGACAGGATCTCGTACTTTCGTTCGGAGACCACCAAATAAGGAGTACAGACCAATGTACACGAAAAAACGGTGAAGCACGGCGGTTCCAATATTATGGTACGGGCGTGCTTCTCATATTATGGAGTAGGTCCGATTCATTGGATTAAGACGATCATGGATCACCACGTCTACGTCGATATCCTGCAAAATGTCATGCTACCACATGCAGTGGATGAAATGCCATTATTTTGGGTCTTCCAGCAAGACAATGACCCCAAACACACAAGCAAGAAAGCGAAAAAGTGGTTTGCAGACAACACCATCAACGTCATGGAATGGCCTCCACAGTCCCCGGATCTCAATCCAATTGAAAATTTGTGGACTGGTGTCAAAAAGGCAGTTCACACCTGCAACCCAACATCAAACGAAGCACTTTGGAGGGTTGTAAAAGAAAGTTGGGAAAGAATTCCTATTTCTAGATGCCAGGATTTAGTGGATTCCATGCTAAGGCGCTGTGCGGCCGTAATAGCCAATAGAGGATACTCAACGAAATATTAACCTTATTTTGACATAACTAATATGATAAGAGAATATCACGCTGACAAGAGTGCAAAAGAAATTTTTGAAAGCTTAGATTCAATATATGAGAGAAAAAGTTTGGCATCAAAACTTTCATTGAGGAAACAGTTGTTAGCATTAAAATTTAAAGGAGATTCGTCACTTGTTAATCATTTCTATATATTTGATGATTTAATTACTGAGCTTATTGCATCAGGAGCTAAGATTGATGAAATGGATAAATTTCTTATTGTTTTTTGACTCTTCCGGCTAGCTTTGATGGAGTTATCACAGCCATTGAGGCATTGTCAGAAAGTAATCTAACTATAGGTGTTGAGGAACGGTTGCTGAATTCTTAAACTTAAATTTAAGATTTGAATGTAAACGATCTTTGTATTTTATTATTCTGAACTTTAAATTGCATGGTCACACCTTTTTTGGCTGATGCAATATCAAGCGTATGGTGAAAACGAAAATGTATGTTGAGTTTATTTATTGCTTATTGGTCAACAGAAACCATCACATGGAGTGAAATAAAAGCTATTTTTTAATAAAAAAAACGAACCAGCAGAGTTAGTTTATGCATCATCAATAGGTTTTGTTAAAACACGTCTCCTTGACCATGAAATTAAATTGAAATCCATAAGCAAAGATACAAGTATCAAAGTTTTGCAAGCTGTGAATTATAAAGAAAGTAAAGAAAACAAAAAGGGTTTTTCCAAACATAAAGTTAGTTTTTAAAATAAAATGAAGCAGAGGCAGAAGTGCTTTCATTGTGGAAATCCCGGTCATTTGAAAAAAGATTGCTTTATTTTAAAAAGATCAAATGTCGCCACTAATGTCAATGAAAATAAGCAAGCGCAGGTAGCAACAGCTCAAGCAGATCGTGGCTTTGCCTTTATGATAAGACAAGTAGCAAATGTATCGAATAGTAGCGAGGTTTCATTCATATTAGACTTAGCAGCTTCAGATCACATCAGAAAAGATAAGGAATTGTTTGCTGACCATGTTATCTTGAAGAATCCTGCAGAAATAGCCATTGCCAAACGCGGAGAATGCATCTATGCAACAGCTAAAGGAGTTGTTCAATTGAGAAGCCAGAGCACTAACATAACATTGGACGACGTGCTATTTTGCAAGGATGTGCCACATAATCTCTTGTCAGTTCGGAAAATGCAAAATGCTGGAATGACAGTGGAATTCAATTCTGAAGGTGTAAAGGTCACTAAAAGTGGCAAATTGGTATTTGCGTGTGAGTATAATATTCCATTTGTAAAATTTAAATTGAATAATAAAGCTTATTCATGTAATTCAATATAATCAACGCTCTCGAGGAAGACGGACGTGTTTTTTTTTTAGCTCTCGCGTTTTAACTGATTTTAACTGATTTTATAATTTTTTTTTATTTTGTGTTATCGGCATCGCGATCGAAAATTATAATGATAATATTAAATCTAACTTGCACCATATCACTCGTTTGCGTTTTTGTGTGTTTGTGTTAATAATTTTTAACAACCTTAATTCCGTTAAAACCTTTGTTGGTTTTTTTCTTTTCTTTCTCTCTTTCCCACCTTTTTTTCTTTCTTGTAAATCACAAGCAACGCTCATTTGTTGTTGTCTTGAAATTTCTGTGAGTTCTTGTTGCAGTGTTTTTGTTTTTGTGATTTCTAGCTCCCGCGCTCGCGCTCTTTAACTTTTTTTTTTTTTCTCTCGTTTTCGTCTCACTTGTCGCCGTTATTTGCGCTCATACTGCAGTCTGTTGTGTGTCTGTAATTTAGACTCTATAGTGCTCTCTTTATCTTTTAACCCTTGTGCACCCCAATATCTCGCTTTCTTATTATTTCTGGACCTCAGAGTGAGTTACCTCAGTGAAATAAGTATATGTGCATTGTCATTTTGGAAAAAAAAATCAATGAAAAAGCAAATAAAAATTTTTGGTTTTTTAAACTTATTTAGTATACATGTATTGCTTAAGAAATATAACATTTTTTTTGTAATTATTCTTTAGGAACTTAAAATATTGAATTCACAAAGTTTATTCCATATGAAATAAGTATATGTGCAAAATGATAAAAGTGAAGAAAAAATAAGTAGTTTGTTGTCCTTTCCAATAATTTTTGTTATTTAATAGTTAATATGTTTTCCCTTATTAACAAGCATTTGACTAATTCGACTTGGCATTGAATTTGACAAGTTTTGCAGAGTTGAAAGGTCAATTTCATCCCATTCTTTGACTAGTGCCTTTTTAAGGTCCTTTACAGTGTCAAACTGGCGGTTATTTTTGTAGACCTTTCGTGATAATATTCCCCAAAGATCTTCAATCGGGTTTAGGTCCGGACTGATCGCAGGCCATTCCAAAATAGGTATTTTCCTATCCTCAAAAAATTTTTTTGTTTTCCGAGCAGTATGAATTGGCGCGTTGTCCTGCTGAAAAGTCCATATATCTCCGTATAGGTCTCCAGCAAACTCAATAAGTACCATGTCTAACAATTCTATATAAATTTCTGCATTTGTTCTCGTGGGTATGAAACAGAGTGGAGACTTTCCAGCATATCCAAATGCTGCCCAAATCATTAAAGATCCTCCACCGTGGTTGCGCTTATGACATGTCTTACGTGGTTGCCTTACATCCCGCCAATACTTTTGGAAACAGTCTGGTCCATCTAGGTTAAACTTTTTTTCGTCGGAAAAAATAACATTTTTGAACTCTTCTGACCAAAATTTATATTTCTCCCCAAACGCTAGGCGCGCGTTTATGTGGCGTTGCAATAGCCTGGGTACAGCCTCGCGGGAAGCATATGTAACCGTGTCGTTCTCCTGTAAAATCTGGTTCACCCGTCTACTGGATACATTGAGCTGTAGCTGACGTTGGATTTCGCTACATGACTTACTGTCTTCCACCGCCAGTCGCCGAATTTGCCTTTTGCAGCGATTATCAATGTCGGTAGGTCGGCCGGACCGCTTATTTTTCCCGTAATTTTCGGGATTTTTGAGGAAATTGGCCACTGTGTTTCTATGCCTATTAACTCTAGCAGCAATATATGTTATGTTCTTTCCAGCTTCAGCCAATCCTGTGATCAGACCTTGGTCTTTGGGCGACAAATGCGATCCACGAGGCATTCTAACATAAAATCACATTAACAACTAGATTCTTGAACTCAAATACAATTTAAATTGTTCTAGTCACCTTCTAATTACAAAATTATTTTTTGTTCTGCACACTTAAACGCTTGAACATACTCTAAAGCACAATGTTAGCACAATGCACATATACTTATTTCATAAGAAATCGACGATCTGCGTCGCAAATTTGAGATAACGGTACTAAGAATGAAGTTCAAAGAGAAGACGTGGAATATGTACACATGCTATATGAATGT
Organism: Drosophila willistoni; assembly: GCF_018902025.1. Classification (NCBI taxonomy): domain Eukaryota; kingdom Metazoa; phylum Arthropoda; class Insecta; order Diptera; family Drosophilidae; genus Drosophila; species Drosophila willistoni. The sequence goes on along the minus strand of NW_025814183.1, from coordinate 44,678 downwards.
ATGAAGAAACGTGCATACTCCAAAACAATGTACGGTTAGATTTTAATACAGTACAAGAGCAAGAAAAAAATGCACATATACTTATTTCACTGAGGTATATATTTTAATACCAATACATATCTCATTTTTATTTGTTTGGTTACTAATTCATCTAATTAACTCATAATGCCTGTCTGTTCGGTTAAAAATTGTTTGCAGCCCGCCCCACCCATGAATAGTTTTATTTACTGTTGGTTGTGTAAAACTACAGTACATGTTAAGTGCGCCGGCTTTACATGCAGGGTAAAGGATCTTTTAGATCAAAAAAAGGGTCTCAAATGGGGATGTGAGTCATGCCGTATCGTGGAAGATGAAATGAATTTTTTCATGCGGCAAACAAAGGATAACCTGATGAGTCTGTCCGCCAGTTTTCTTAAACTCTCGCAAGAGTTTAAAGCTGTCGAGTCTCAGTTTAGTAGTTTAACGCTACTGACTGAGTCTCGAAAGCGTAAGAAGGCAGGAGAACAGACTTCTGATTTGTCCTTGTGTCCTCCCCTTCTCAACCAATGCAAACTCCAATTCCGCAGACGATGTCTGTAGTGTCCGTTTTGTCTGGGCAAGAATCTACACCCATGGATTTTGCCGATAGGGATTCTAGTGATAGTAGTGCCGGAATGCCACTTGTTGCAACTGATGCTACAATTAATGCGGTAGCTGATGCAATACCTGCAATGCCGAAACCATTGGTGGGAGTGCCACCTAAAAAACACATTTTTGTTTCGAGACTTCTCCCTGATGCTACATCGGATGATGTCATGGCCCACATTCGGGCTAAACTGAATGTCTCCAATATATCAATAGAAAAGTTCAAATTTTCATATTCTAGAGAATTTTCATCTTTTAAAATCAGTGTTCCAATTGAGTTCTTTGACTGTATCTGCAGTTCTAGCTTCTGGCCGAAAAGCTTAATTGTGAAGGAGCTTACATCCAGAAAAAAGAAGACACGGGGCCAAACAAGGATTCCTTCACCATCTATTCCTCTTTCTTCCTCATCTATTCCCACTCCTTCCTTATCTATTCCTTCTTCTACTCTATCAAAAAACTAACAACTTCCTTCTCTGTCGGCTATCAGAATGTCAGAGGCCTTAATACTAAACTTACTAAACTCTTTGTAGATAGTCTGTCTTTTGATTTTGACCTAATTGTCTTTACTGAGACTTGGTTAAAACCTGACGTTTTTGACGCCACAATTCTACCCTCTAATTTGAATATTTTTAGACGTGATCGTACTGATCGTAGGGGTGGTGGAGTTCTTATTGCTGTAGATTCCGCCCTATCATCGGGTCTGATAACAATACCTGTCGCAAGTACTATCGAATTTATATGCGTTAAGGTATCTTTTACTCGTTTTTCCATTTTTGTTACCTGTTCTTACATTCCGCCCCAATCGGAATGGCCAACCTATTTACTACACTTAGATTCTATTAAATTTAGACTTGAACTACTTTCTGACAGAGACTTATTAATTGTCCTTGGGGACTTTAACCTGCCCACTATGACTTGGTCAACACTTAATGGTAGCAGAACGTTGCTGCCCTCTGGGTGTCATGATTTTATTGATGGTCTGCTTGAGCTTTCGTTGGCCCAGCTGAATTCGATTTCTAATACGTCTGGCAGATTTCTGGATCTGATTTTTACTTCTGATCCTAGCTTTTGTGAAGTATCTAGAACTAGTCCAATGGTGTTACCAGAGGATAGTTATCATCCAACTTTAGAGTTATCTATTGAGTTTCCCAGACGCGAGCCCATCTCCGAGTGTGATCCTATGGTACGCACCCGATGTTTTCGGAAGACTGACTTTGTCGCACTAAACAATGCCTTTCTTAATACCGATTGGATTAATTTATACACTTGTACGGATATGAATTCCGCCATTTCTTTATTTTATACCACTGTTGACTCAATCTTTAATGACTGCGTACACCTAGTGTCTCCTGTGGTGACGCAAAAATCACCATGGTTTACGCTGGGGCTGTCAAAACTGAAGAATCTTAAGTCTAGGTATTACAAAAAATATAAAGTCACGTGTCTATCATCGGATCTGTCTCGTTACTTGGTTGCTAAATCGAATTTTATTGTTTATAATTCTAAATGCTATAATAATTACTTACAACGTTGCAAGTTGCAATTCTCCGAAAATCCTAAAGAGTTCAGGATTTCACAATATCTAAGCAATAGGAGGCAGAGGGTTCTTTTTAGGTCCTCTCTTTCTAAGATCATTTGTGTTGAATCGGGAGTCCCACAGGGCAGTCACCTTGGCCCATTATTATTTACCATTTTTATTAATCATCTCCCCACCGTTCTTTTAAATTCCAGAGTTCTTATGTATGCCGATGATGTAAAAATCGCTAATCGCATCGTAGACTCTCTCTCATATCATACCTTGCAAGCTGACCTGAATGCTTTTCAGGGGTGGTGTAGGACTAACTTGTTATCTCTAAACTGTTCTAAGTGCAAAGTTATGTCTTTTTATAGAGGTTCTCACCAATTAACGAGTTACTTTTTAAATAATTTCCCGTTAGAAAAAATTAATAATACTTCCTTGGTTGTAAAAGATTTGGAGATCTTAATCGACCACAAACTTAGTTTTAATCAGCATATATCGACTACTGTTAGTAGGGCTAAGAGTGTTCTTGGCTTTATAAAGCGCTGGTCGAAGGAGTTCAAGGATCCTTATATTACCAAAATACTTTTTACTTCTTTAGTCCGCCCCATATTAGAATATGGATCTTGTGTTTGGTCTCCTCAATATGAGTTTTATCAAAACAAATTAGAATCTGTACAAAAACAGTTTTTACTCTTTGCCCTTCGTGATTTGCGCTGGGATCCAACTGTACAACTTCCATCTTATTCCAGTCGACTTCAGTTAATTAACCTTCCTTCTTTAACTAATCGTAGAACAATGCTTGGTGTAACTTTTCTTTACAAACTTTTGAATGGTGAGATTGACTCTTCCGAGCTGTTGAGCCAAATTAACATTTCTGTTCCATCTAGAAGGACCCGCAATTTCACACCGCTTATACTTCCCACTTGCACAACTAACTATTCTCTGCATGAACCTTTTCGTATACTATGTAGTGACTACAACAGACTTTGGCACGTTATCGGTTCCGAAACATCGCTTCCGGGTATAAAAACTGCGATCTTGTCATTCCTCGCTCGTAATTAGTTGTAATCATCTTTATTTAAACCTATCCTGTTTTCTTTTTATATGTAACCTATTATCTCATTACATTTAATATTTTCTATTTCTTTAGTCTTACGCCTATGCCCTTAGGTCGGAGTGGGTAGAGGTTGTAACATTAACTTTACTTAGGGTCATTCGTAACAGGCCCGGGCCTGGTGTCATATGGGCCACTTGTTCGTACTGAGCGTTGTACGACTACGTCTATAATTCGAATATAACCAAAAATACAGAGTATCGCTTGTGGCACGAAAGATTTGGTCACATTAGTTTTGGAAAATTTCAGGAGATAAAAAGAAATAGTTTGTTTGAAGACATTAATCTACTAAGTAAAGTAGATTTAAATAAAGAATTATGCGAAGTGTGCATTAATGGACAAATGTCAAGATTGAGATTTGAAAAATTCAAAAATAAAGATCATATTAATAGGCCATTGTTTGTAGTACACTCAGATATTTGTGGTCCGATAACTCCCTGTACAATTGATAATAAAAACTATTATGTGGCTTTTATTGATCAATATACCCATTACTGTGCGACATATTTAATAACATTCAAATCAGATTTGTTTTCGGTTCTTAAAGATTTTATTGCCAAAGCAGAAGTCCATTTTAATTTGAAAGTGGTAAATTTGTACATTGACAATGGACGTGAATATTTGTCTAATGAAATGCGTGAATATTGTTCAGAAAAAGGTATCAGCTATCATTTGACAGTGTCTCACACTCCACAATTAAACGGTGTTTCTGAACGAATGATCAGAACTATCACAGAAATGGCTCGATCTATGGTTAATGGAGCTAAACTCCCGAAAAGTTTCTGGGAAGAAACAGTTTTTACTGCAACTTATCTAATTAATAGATGTCCGACTAGAGCTTTAAAAGATTTTACGAAATTGAAATTTTGCATAATAAAAAGCCTATTTTGAAATATCTGAAGATGTTTGGATCAACAGTATACCTACATAACAAAATTAGAATACTTGTTGGATACGAACCGAATGGGTTTAAATTGTGGAATGTGGAGGCAAGAAAGTTTATGACAGCTGGAGGTGTTAAGATGGACGAAACAAATATGTTTCATTCAAGGTCTGTAGAAGATTGTGTTGTACAATCTGAAGACTCAGTGTTCCAAAATGAAATGAGTGAACAGTGTGATAACTCTTGTTTGGAAAATGAGAATGAAAAACAAGAAGTTGATTTTCGGAATGCAAATTCTGAAAGTATTGCCTTCCATTGGATGAAATGGAAAATATGGAAACTGTTGATGACAATTCCAAAACTGTTGTACAGCCTTGTGAAAATTCCACAAATCTGGAGAATACCGATCCAGTGGTAATTACTGGTGAGAACAATGAAATTCGACGCAGTGATAGATTAAAAGATAAACCTAAATGTTCATATAGATTAATGGAAAAATGTTTGATGAATTCCTATACATATTTTAGTAATATTCCACATTGCTTTGAAGAAATTAAGAGTAGAGATGACAAAATTAATTGGGAAAAAGCAGTACAGGATGAACTAGATTCGCATTTTGAAAACAATACATGGTCTTTGGTAAAAAGGCCCAGTAATAAAAATATAATTGATTGCAAATGGGTTTTTAGCATTAAACAGGATGAATTTGGAAACTTAGTCAGATACAAAGCCAGACTTGTAGCTCGTGGTTTCACGCAAGAATATTTAACTGATTACGAAGAAACATTTGCACCAGTTGCACGTATTTCCAGTTTTCGATTTATACTAGCGCTTGCAAATCAATACAATTTAAAAGTTCATCATATGGATGTTAAAACAGCATTCCTAAATGGCAATTTGAAAGAAGAAATTTACATGAAGATTCCTCTAGGACTGAGTCATGATGATGATACAGTTTGTAAGCTAAATAAAGCTGTTTATGGTCTAAAGCAAGCAGCTAGGTGTTGGTTTGAAGCATTCGAAAATGTCTTAAAAGAAATTGGCTTTGTAAATCTTGGAGTTGGCCGATGTATATACCTCATAGATAATGGGAATATATCTCTTAACATTTATGTACTTTTGTATGTGGATGATGTTGTCATCGTGACAAAGAATATTGAAACAATGTCTAAGTTTAAATCTTATTTAATGAATAAATTTAAAATGAGTGATTTAAAAGATATAAGACATTTTATTGGCATTAAAATAGACAGCAAAGGAGATCAATTACAACTCAATCAATCAGTATACATAAGTAATGTTTTAAGGAAATTTAATATGGAAAATTGTAAATTGAAAAAAGTAAATTAAACTATGAAGCCTTAGAATCTGAAGAAACTTTTAATGCTCCATGTCGTAATTTGATCGGTTGTTTGATGTACATTATGTTACGAACTCGGCCGGATTTGAGTACGGCAGTAAGCATATTAAGTAGATATACCAATAACAACAATAAAGAACTATGGCAGTGCCTAAAAAGGCTACTCAGGTATCTGAAAGGTGCGGTTGAATTAAAATTAACCTTTACAAAAAGCATTAGTTTTCAAAATGTTGTTGTTGGTTATGCAGATTCTGAGTGGGCAGGTAATGCAACAGATAGACGGAGTACTACTAGTTACTTATTTAAGTTATTTGATAATTGTTTAATTTGCTGGAGTACCATGAAACAAAAATCAGTTGCTGCCTCATCTACTGAAGCAGAGTACATGGCTCTATTTGAAAGCGTTAGAAAAGCTTTATGGTTAAAATCCTTAATAAACGAAATAAGGATTGATTTAAATGAACCAATTAGTATATTTGAAGACAACCAAGGTTGTATAAGTATAGCAAATAACCCAACATGCCACAAGAGAACTAAGCATATTGATATAAAATATCACTTCACTCGTGAGCATATATAAAAGAAAATAATTTCCATAAAGTATATTTCCACAGATGAACAGTTGGCTGATGTATGTACTTACGAAACCGCTACCAGCAGCAAGATTCCTGAATCTTCGAGATCAATTGGGATTCACTGAATGAAGTCATCAACAGTTTTTTTTTATTAAATATTAAATTAACTTCTGAATTTAAAAATGTTAATTTAAAGTAATCTTTACGTAATTACTAAATAATTGAAACTTGATTTGAATTTAATATGTAAATTGACAAATTCTATTTTGTATATTAACTGAATATTATAATATTTTAATTTGAACGGTTTGATTAAGTTTTACTGGGTTTTCTTAATCCTTGCAGCGAATGCTGAACCGTGTTTTGTATATTTCCCCAGAGTACGCCTCTTGTCTGATAAGAAATTTTAGTAATTTAATTTTGATTTAGTTGATGTTACTTTTGAGGAGGAGTGTTGCGAAATAGTAAAAGCAACATTAAGAACAGAAGATAAAGCAAAGAGATGAAATGTAACGGGACTAGACGAATATCATCTTAGTGTATACACACAATACTTCATCTGCTTTATGTCTCCTCAGTTCAGTTCACTTTAAGCGACGAGAGCTTACAGTTGAAAAGAATTCATTAAAGGACAACTCATATATATTTAAACATAAAACCACCGTCTTATTATTTAATATAATATTATTAACTGCCTGCTACATAATTTAATATTCTACAAGTCTAAATTCGGATTTGGAGTTCCATAGTTTGATTGAGATAAGGATTGCGATGGATTGCCGTAGTTGCCGTCATTACTCCAGTTATTGGGGAAGCGTCCCGAATCTATCATGTTGTCTTCTTATTATGCGTTCCCGAAAATTGCTCAAGATGCTGTTTTTTCCAGCTCTCTTATTATTCAAGTTGCCCATGTTGTTGTTGTAAAATGCCGACTTAAAGCCGCGTCCATCAGGATCGGACCACTATACTCATATAGCTCACGAAGAACTAGAAGAAACATTTTCATAAAAATCGGAGTATGCTATGAAATTTACATATGTGATTGTAAAATAATTTTAAAATAGAGAGTAAAATTGTTTTGTTTGTATATTGATGAATTGAGTTGCAGAAAACAAATTTTGAGCATGTAAAATTATTATTACCAAGGACTGCAAGGGTATATAAACTTCGGCATAGCCGATGTTAGCTTCTTTGATATTTAATTTGTTTTTTTTTCGATTTTTAAAGGCACTTGAAAGTCAAAAACCCCGATTTTCGCCCAAAAAACCAAGTTATTTGTTGTTGTAAAAATAATAATTTTACAAAAAAAAAACTCCACAGCGTTACCTGAAGAATTTAGTGAAGAAGTAATGTGTAAAACTTCAAATATGTACATATATGCTTCTTTAATCAAATTTAACTCTAATTCTTAATCACAATTTTTTTCATATCATTTTTGTTAGTATTATTTCGAAAGACGTTTCCTCAACGCATACCACTTGTGCACCGCCTTTTTATACCCTTGCAAAAAGGGTATATTAATTTTGGTCAGAAGTGTGCAACGCATAAAAGGAAGCATCTCCGACCATATAAAGTATATATATTCTTGATCAGCATGACGAGACGAGTTCATATAGCCATGTCCGTCCGTCCGTCCGTACGTCTGTCCGTCCGTCTGTCCGTCCGTCTGGATCAACGCAAACTGCTCTTAGACCGTTGGAGCTACAGAGTTGAAATTTTGCATGTAAGCTTGTATATACTGCAGGGGTTGTATATCTCGGATTCAGCCGGATCAGACCACTATATCATATAGCTCCCATACAAACCGCAAAGTCACGAACAGTGACTTTTCTCAATAACTTCGTTATTTTTTGAGCTATAGTCGTGAAATTAAATATTTATGAATTTATTACACTAACAAACCAAATTTGATCAAGATCCGGAGACTATATCATATAGCTCCCATAGGAACAATCGGTCGAAAACAGTGACTTATGTCAATAACTACGTTACTTTTGACGCGATTGCTTTCAAATTAAATATTTGTTAGTTTAGTATATCTGTTAATGACTGTGCCGAATTTGATAAGGATCGGGTGACTATATCATATAGCTCCCATAGGAACGATCGGTGAAAAACAGTGACTTTGATCAATATCTTCGTTATTTCCTATGCTAAGATTGTTGGCCGTTCTTTCGCAAGCATTAGCCTTTTTAGATAAAACGTTTTTCCACTTTGATGGCTATAGGTAAGGAAAAAGATACCAAAAAAGTTGCAAGGGTATATAAACTTTGACGCGGTCGAAGTTAGGTCCGGCCCTCTGGTTTGTATATTTATTTATGTGAGACACATATTTTACTATTATCTTATTAGATTTATTCAAACAAGTCAAAAACGAGTCGTTTGATGCTGTTAGCCAATGACTTGTTTCAAATCAGATAAATTTGGTATGTAGGTTCGGACCCGCGCGTGGGGGTCTCTTTTTTGGGTCTATTTTTTTTTTTTTGTAATTTATTCTAAAGGATATGACAGAAGTCAAATAGTGTCAGTATCAATACATATCTATATATATAAAATTGTAAGCCGTTTTTTTGTAATTTAATAAGTCATTCAGGAATCAACCAATTTTGCTCATTTTTTTTTTTAAATATTCGTTATGGCCCAAGGAAGGTTTGTTTTTCCAAAAGAAAGCTAATTTTCAGTTTAACCAATTAACTAAAGGCGTTTTAAAATGAATGAATAAAATGAATTCAAATAACGAACCAGTGTTGTACAACGTATACCTCTAACGTATAGTGTTGTATAACATATAGCTTTAATATACCAGTGGTGCTGCCATACATTTAATGACCCACCGATGACCATAAAATCATAATACGTGCTGACAGAACACCACTCGGACAACATGCCAGGCGATTTAATGCACCAACAATCGATGAAGTTGCAATCGTAATAGTTGGAGAACAATTTCATCAAAGAGATATTGTTTTGCATCGTAGGAATGAGCAACTAAATCGTATTTCTGAACTCCATCGTTGTTATGACGCATTACAATACCCGATTTTGTTCTGGAGAGGAGATGACGGGTATCATATCAATATACCAATGATAAATGCATTAACTGGTATAAAAAATTACGATCACTATCAACCAAAATAGTAATTCTTATAATTTTTAGGTCAGGAAACAACAAAAAAAGTTAGTGCGATGAATTATTATTCGTATCGATTGATGATTCGTTATCAAGATGACAATTACATTTTAAGATGCAATAAACTTTTTCATCAATATATTGTGGACATGTATGCAAAAGTCGAGAGCGAACGATTGAATTTCATCCGTCATAATCAAGCCAGAATGAGATCTGAAGAATACGCACATTTACGTGATGCACTATTGAATGATGTGGATATACATGAAATTGGACGTTTCACGATATTACCATCGCACATAGGTAGATTTTGCAAAATTAGGCGGCCAAAAACATTTTTTCAATAAAATACACTTTAAATGGAAAAAATAATTAAATATTATTGTTTCCTATTAAAATACATTAATTTCCTATTAAAATACATTAATTTTTTTTAACTTAATACTAAAATAGCAAGGTTTTCTATTGAATATGGGTTAACTTTAAATAAAACATTACAAAAGTTGGCTTTATCTATTAGATTATATTATAATTTTTAAATTCAGAGTTACATAATATTATTTTAAAAAAAACGAATATGTTTATTCTGCTTCCGAGTCCAAATCGTGATGCTCAGCACTATCATTTGGCTCAGCAGGAATGAGCATATTTATGGTTTCCCTTAAAAATGGTTCATGTGATTTTTTTTGTTGATTTCATACAGCTTATGAGTGGGTCGGAAGTTAATAACAACCTTTGATAGATGTCGATTGCATTCTTCCCTTGTAAACTTTCTTGCAAAGTTGAGACGGTATGATCGGAAATGTTTGTTGCGCGCTTCTGCTGCTTCTTCGGGTAGTTGTCCAAATGGCAACAATGCATTTTCAATTATGCTAGCTCCATGTAATAGAATTTTATGCATAGTGGGGGTCATAGGATGCCAACCATATAACTTTATATATAGATTTGCAGTTTCTAAGGCATATGCATCGTATTTGGCAGTATCAATTTTGAAGCTACTGGAAATGGCTTCTAAAATAACTTTAAATCTATACCTAAGTATATAAGTTCATGGTTTATTCCTGTAATGTCAGATGCCAAATAAGTGTTTTCGAAAAACCGTCTACTAGTATTTCCATCATTTGTGTTGCCAAAGTTGGCTTTGGGCATGTCTACCAATAGTCCAGTTTCTAATCGAAATCTTCTTGTATTATTTTTTTTGTCTGTTCTTCTAATGTTTTTTCTTCAGTTGTCTTTCTCGCTCTATATTTTTTTATTGGCAATTTATATGCCAGGTGTAAAATGCTTTCAAAGAGTCTTATCCTGGCGTGTAATATGGAAATTCCAAATTCTAATGCTTCAGGACATACAACATTTTTGTTACTTAAATCATTGAAGTTCTTTGATGTGGCACCACATATGTAACACCGACTTGTTGAGGTTGTGTTAGTTGCCGCGTTACACACTTTTCCATCAACCATGGTCATCTTCATAATATGATTAAATTTAAAAACATTCTGATCTATAGACACTTCGGTCGACGCAAGAGCTTTGCAAGCATTCTCCACAAATTTTATTTGGTTTCTTTCACGAACCTGAACCGAATCGGCCGACAAAAGCGTGGCGAAGAAGGTGTGGGATTTTGCCAAGCAATCTTATTATGGTCTTTTTCACAAACAACTTGCAAGGGAACAAAAGAACTTAAAGATATATTTGCATCAGAGTCGACATCATCAACAAATTTTTGTTTAAACCTCTGTTGTTGTGAGCCATCACATCCCCATTTGCAAATAATATTTAATGACTCTCTTTCGGTTTTGTTAAGAGTAATTAACAAATCTTGCAAATAAATCGATAAACGGGTTACTGTATGATCCATTAAACTTTGAAGGTCCGTTTCCGCGCTAGTAGCTGTAATTTTCATAGCCATTTTAGGTGGATAGCATTCTTGTTTAGCTTTCAATAATAGATCATAACAGGGATAATGGCCTTTGTTTGTTGCTCTTATTATTTCGTGTTGTCGCCTTGTCAGATCAGCCTCAACAAACATTTTGAGAGCTTCAAAGGGGGTAAGTGGAGGAATGGTTTCATTACTCTTGGAGTATGACTTTCTATACTTGCCAGCCCGTGTTGGTGAGTTCGTTATATCCTTAAGGATTTTAGAGGCATTTCTTTTCCCATCATTTTGCAAAACCACTTGTGCACCATGGACTATCACCTCAGTATTTACCAAACTTCGTATTACCTCAGTCTTTCTTCTCTTGCTTCGATCACTCGATTCAGAAAACTGTTTACAAGTCCTTGGCGATTTGACGAATCAATTGGTATTTCAAAGGTCCCTTCTAATCACAAATAATTTTTTTTCAAGAATACTTCCATAGTATTTCCTGCTCGAGACCATCTTTGTTTGACTTGTGATTTGAAATGTGAAAATTTATGTTTCAAACTTACCCAATTAGAAGACGCACCTATACAACCAAAAGCGAAATGTCGAAATAAAAATTATAAAAAAAATATTATACAAAACAAAAAATAATAAACACAAATGACGAAAACAAATGCAAAAAACTAGCAGCAGCTACCATTTTCATTTTTATTACCTTAAAACATTGTCAAACACAGTGATACCACTTACAATGAGGGGAGCCGGGAGTAACACAACCAAAACATTAAGTAAACATGAAAAAGACGTTCACAAAATACACAAAAAAGGTTAGGTTATTCAAACATACACAAAAAATATTTAATTGGTCAATTTAATCTTCAAATAAGAATAAATTAAAGTAAATACCTTCAACTTCAAAATTCATTATAAATAATATTTTTCTGGAGTACTCTGTCACACGTTCTATCCCTTTGAAAAGCGTTTTTGTCGTGGCGAAAAGCAAGCAAAGCGTAGTCCGGCTTCAAACATGAACACGTGTTCTAATTACACAAAAAATATTTAATTGGTCAATTTAATCTTCAAATAAGAATAAATTAAAGTAAATACCTTCAACTTCAAAATTCATTATAAATAATATTTTTCTGGAGTACTCTGTCACACGTTCTATCCCTTTGAAAAGCGTTTTTGTCGTGGCGAAAAGCAAGCAAAGCGTAGTCCGGCTTCAAACATGAACACGTGTTCATGTTTTCAATGGAATTTTTCGCAAGTCCCGTTAGATTTCCAGAAAAATCCAGTTTGCCATCAAGGTTGTTATACAATTTGTGTACATTTTGGCAAAATATTGTGTGATTGATATTTTGATTTTTAGGCTATGGCCACAACCACTGTGCACCGGGTCTCGAATTTTTTTTTTTTTTTATCTAAACTTTGAATAAGTATTGTTCGTGAATAGGTGGCTATAGGTGGCCAACTATAACTTCATATAATTATTGAAACTGTGTATAAATTATTAAATGAAGAAATATTACAGGGACGGACAGGGAAAGTAGTTATAAGCCCCTTTGAAATTTTTATTTTTAGAAAAATCTGTCTCAAAAAATGTGGTCTTTTATACAATGCTAATGTATGCAAAACATTCTTAAAATTGGTGAGTACTACATAACACATAAAGATACATATCTGGACTATTGACCATCACAATTACTTTGATAGTAACTTTGCAAATATAAATATTGACTTTGGAAAAATGTATCACTGAAAACGGCGAGAATTAAATATGAACACTGTGAATGATAATCGAAGTTTGACTACCTGTAATTCGGCGCGGGCGCTATTTTGAAAGGTGGGAATGATGAGGTTAGTTTCTCGGAAGTATCTCCTAACAATGTGCATCAATAGTTTGTTCTTAAAATGATTTTTGTTTTTGACTTTTGGCCGCCTAATTTTGCAAAATCTACCTATGTGCATCGTTCAAAGACTTAGGCGTGATGTTTGACCCAAAACTTTCATTTAATGTTCATGTTTCTTTTATTGTCAATAGAGCATGCAGCCTTCTTGGCTTCATTAAACGTTGGGCCAAAGAATTTGATGATCCCTATGTAACAAAGGTTTTATACACTTCGTTAGTTCGCCCTACTCTAGAATATTGCTCACCAGTGTGGAATCCGCAATATGATGTTCACCAGCGTAGTATTGAATCGGTACAGAAGCAATTGCTTAAGTTTGCGTTACGCGGTCTTAATTGGGACCCGAGTCTTCGCCTACCTTCTTATTCTAGCAGACTTCTTCTTATTAATCTTCCTTCACTTTACAACCGTAGGCTCGTTTTTGGCATTCTCTTTCTCCATAAACTACACAACGGCGAAGTCATTTCTACTTATTTACTAGATACGCTATATTTTTGTGTTCCCTCACGTCGGACCAGAAACTTTTTTCCTATTCACCTTAGTAGATGTCTGACTAACTACTCTCTTCATGAACCTTTTCGTGTTCTTTGCCAATCTTTTAACAACCTTTCTCACTCAATTTCTCCTCATCTTTCTGTCACTTCTCTTCGCGCTATACTTTTTAATCATCTACAGCGAAACCAATAATAATATTCTGGACTTGGATTGGCTGCAACTCATCCCTGACCACATTGGCTGTGACTCGGGGCATAGCTGGCACCTTATGCAAATAAAACACCTCCACCGGGAAGGGGATGTTTAGTTGTGTATATAGCTACGCTATCTTTTTCAATTAATTACTATCTGTCTTTAGCTTAAGCTTTTTCGTCGACTGCTGTGTTAGTTGACGTAAATAAATAAATAAATAAATAAATATTTCTTCTCTCAAATCAAGAAATAATGTAAACTCAACAATATTTTCGACTGTTGAGAATAGTGCGAACAAAAGTTTCAAAAAGCCCGCGTAGTTGAGTATCCGAAATTTGGCATCTAGCAACACTACCTCAAAATTGTCAGCTTCTTTTAGCCGGAAATAGCTAGTTTTAGCTATAGTCCCGCTAAAAACATAATTTTTCTTTTGTTAATTACACAAGAACTACATAGTAAATCGCCAAGGCGCACCTGAGGTCGTACTCGTGGAATTTTTCTCGTTTGTTTGATACCAAATTTATGTAGTAAAGGCTGTAAGGATGTTTTGAGCCCGAGTAACGTAAGTAAATATTTACCTATTTTGGGCCCGAGTAGCTTACTTATTTACGTATAATTTATTTTTAGCTTTTGACGCCGGTTCGTTAACGATTGTAAAAATTATGTGACTATAAAAGCTACATCATTTGTGTGGACGGTAGATAAATTGATCGATGTCCTTCGGGTTTTATTTGCTTTAGATTAATTGTAGTTTATTTTATTTCGTAATGTACTTATTATAATTTATTGTAGTTGTTGTTTATTATAGTTATTATTTATCGTAGTTATCATTAATGTTCTCTCGATATCTTTCTTACACTCCTCAACGCTCAGCAACGACTGACTCACACGACAGACGCGGTAAACTTACCTCTCTCTCAGAGAGTCAATTAAACCAGGGCCCGGCACAAAGAGAGCGCTAAAAAAGTTTAGTTGTATGTGTGCACTTGCTTGTGTGCCTATGTTGCTTTACACTGCGCAAAATAAAACTTCATCTGGCTCATATCAAGAAAACGAGTGCAGCAAATAATCTTATGCAAGAAAAATATAGAGAAAACAAAGCAGCGATCAATTTTTTCATGTGTGTTCTCTCAACAAAGCGACATAGATCTGCTTGCGTCGAAATGCTGAGGGAAACTAAATCCACCCTCATATTCTTGATTATTTTGTGTGAGGACTTCGGCAGCCGTTCGGCTTACACGCAAAGGAGGTGCCGAACGAGTTCGTCCCCCGGAGACACATGTGTGTTCTCTCAACAAAGCGACATAGATCTGCTTGCGTCGAAATGCTGAGGGAAACTAAATCCACCCTCATATTCTTGATTATTTTGTGTGAGGACTTCGGCAGCCGTTCGGCTTACACGCATAAGAGGTGCCGAACGAGTTCGTCCCCCGGGGGATATGAGTGCCGGGCTCTGAATTAAACTACTGGGATCCAAGAGTAGCAAGAGAGCAAGTGTGACCGTCTCTCCTGCTACAACTCGTCCGTCCTGACCGTAAGATCTCCTGATCCTTACATAATAAATGTTACAATAAAGTGAAATCTTATAACTACAAATTAGTTAAGGTACATTACATAAAAGTCTATTACAGTTAACATTATTTTCATTTGCTTAAGCATAACTTTTATTCAATTTTTCTTTTACCTATCCAATGTTTTATATTGTGGCTACTCCAATCCCATTGATAAAGGTTACGACTGATGACGTGAAACAGCTTCCTCTATCCGACACTATGGAAAAGGGTCGACTGTAGGCCCTAAAATAGCCTTTAAGAGCTAACACCGCTTCTTTAGTATTCGTCGTCTTTGTCGGATATAGTCTGACGAATTTTGTAAAACCATCAATAATAACAAACAAGTGCTGTTTGCTTCTGCCTGATGCTATAGGAACACAATGATCAATGTGAATTAGTTCAAAGGGTCGATTCCCTTTAGGAATACTGAGCAATATTTCTTCCTCTTTTCCCGACATTGGCGAATACGCAACACACTTTAAGCAATTGCTAATGTGTTTCACAACTTTTTCCTTTATGTTAGGAAACCAATACGCTTTCGAAATGGCATCCATTACTTTATCTCTGCCGATATGACCTAGTTCGTTATGATACTTGAAAAGGATTGACTCTTCCATTTCATTCGGTACATAAAACAACAACCTTTCGTCATTGGTTTTCCTGTAAATTATTCCGTTTCTCATTTCAAATAACTTATCCTCAGCAAATTCCAACTTTCTTTTCACTTCCCGCAACTTTTCGTCCCTGTTCTGGCATAGGTATAACAGAATTGTCTTCAAAACTATTATCTACAACAATTTGTAAGTACTTAATTCGAAACTGTGGTACTTTGATTCTACATCAGACGTCCGTTTTAAGAAATAGAAAACAGGGTGCAGTTTTTTGTCTTCTTTCCTTTGCATTAACATTGCCCCAAAGCCTAACGCGCTCGCATCACAATGCAGCTCTACCTCGTCCTTGTGGTTATATATTGCCAACACCGGCGATTCTACTAATTTATCTTTGAGCAACGAAAAATACTCCAGCTCTTCCTTTCCAAATTTAAACACCCTATCTTTCTTCAATCGGTCATAGAGTGGTTTTGCAATTAACGAAAAGTTTCTAATAAAACGACGAAAATAAGAAGCCAATCCAAAGAAACTTCTTATTGTGTGATTATTTGTTGGTATGGGAAAGTTCTTAACCGCATCTACGCCTTTGTCATCGGCTCTAATGCCCTATACTATACGTAATTCCAGCTTGTTTCTTATTATCCTTCTAAAAATTTTTTCCAGTATATCCAGGTGCTATTCGGCAGTTCTACTGGCTACCATGATACATGAGTTCTACATCGTCTTGATACACTATTACTTAGAGATAGTAATCTAATCATATCTGTAAAAATTTTGTTCACAAATCTTTGAAACACTGATGATGAGTTTTTCAGACCCATTGGCATCCTGAGGAACTCAAACTGGCCTAACGGAGTGACGAAAGATGTATATTTAACTGAGTTTTCCTCCATGAACACGTGAAAATAGCCATATTTTAGATCCAATTTAGAAAAAAAAACGTTTGTCGCCAAGCTTGTCTAATAAATCGTCTATCAGAGCTATAGGGTAGTTATCTTTCTTTGTTCAATCTCATAAAGTCAATGCAACCTTAACTCACCAGCTTTCTTAGGCACCAACACTATGGGTGATGTATACTCCGACTCACTAGGGCGAATGATCTTCTTCTCCAAGTACCCGTCTAACATCGCCTGCAATTTTCCTTTCTCAGAATATGACAATCTTCTAGGCGCACAACTGAATGTCTTCGACCCCTCCAAGTTGAGCTTCGTCTCACATTTCACATCAGGCAATTCAGGCCTTTGTGCTATCAAATATGAACTCTCAAACAATTGCTCAAACTTTTTCCGGATTTTAAAATCTAATCTTTTACCTATTTTGCAACCAACTCCAGTGTTGAAACACTCGATATTTAATAATTCAAATTCTATTTCGCTTAGAGATTGGTCATCAGTAGTTTCTTTTCTTTCTTCACATTTTCTATCAGATCTAACTTTTTTATTTACCAACTCAATAACAGCTTCATTCTTACTTTTCGTAACCATTTTGCTTCTATCTCCATTCTCTGTTTCACTAACAATCTTGCAATCAATTTCATTCACTATTTCGCTAACAATTTCGCTATCATTCCCCTTAACTATTTCGCTAACAATTTCCTCGTCCTCACCTTCGGGGTTACATTCTTTGGTGACTATTCTATTCTTACATTTTTTCTCCTTAACTATTTCATCAACTACTCTCTCAACATTTACCTTTCTAGCTATTTGCTTTCTAGCTACTCAAACTCCGACCGCTCTCCCAGTTCATTTTCGCCATCTCTCCTTTCAAGTGTAACCATTTTCAAAGCATTTAAGTCTAACTTAATATTAGATGCTTTCATAAAATTTCTTCCCAAAATTACTTCATGGCTCATAGACTCATTATCAACGACTATTAAATGAAAGAATACTTTTATTGAATTTTTGAACACAAAACACTTGACTTTTCCATATGACAAAAGTGGACTCTTATTTAATCCGTAATATTTATGATTAAGTGAAATTAAATGTATCTTTTCTGGTAAACAAGAGATTAATAAGTGAAACATCACTGCCTGAGCCTATGAAGCATGCTGTAATTAAGTAAGGATTAGTTGGTGTTTTAAAATATATTTTAACATATTTTACGTCGTCGCATCCTTTAGCTAGCTTCTCTTTATTAAGTGGACACTTAGCCACCCAATGATCCAAGGCACCGCATCCGAAGCAGGACCCTGGCACTCTGTCGGGTTTTTTACAGTCCTTGCTCATGTGACCCTTCGAGTTGTAGTTGTAGCAACGGAAATCTTCTTTGGAACGTCTGCCCGTAACGGCCACCTTTGTAGTTTCTCTTGCTGCTTGCTGAACCGGTAGCTGAATGCCTGAAAATGCAAGGCGTAATTCTGCAATGCACTTGAATCTGCGCTTGAATGCGGAGTCCCCCCACAGGAATCCCTTCAATGGCTTTGTCTACTCTCTCCTCTTCGCTGATGCAGATAGCATCTGACAGCCTGGCCTTCTCATCGATGTAACTGACGAAACTCTCATTGGCGCTCCAAATTCGAGACTCGAATAGGCGCATGGCATCTGCTTGAGACACAGTTTTTCCGAACGACTCGACAAGCTGCTCACAGATGTTGTCCACGGGTTCCAAAATGCGCGTACCATTGGCATGTAGCCACTCATGAGCCCGTCCTTTAAGCTTGGAGACTAGAAGCATGTGCATTTGTACACCTTTGATTCCATACCAAAATCCAACAACGCTTCCTTTGGATTGGAATTTTGCAGCTGACGAAAAACCGCTTTCCAACATTTCCTCCGAGCATTGGTTTACCAGCACTGGTTCACGACGTTGGTTTTGCGCGCCAATTGTTTCTGGTTCACGACGCTGGTTTTGCGCGCCAATTAGTTCTGCTGCCATCTCGTTCTCGCTGCCGCTGTCGTTCGCGCAACAGTCGTTGCTCGTCGGCATTGAATTGTGCGTTTCGTTTTGTGTCTGGAGTTGAGGCGCCACTATGTCGATCAATTGTGGTCGCAGTAAATCGCACAATTTTTTCAGCAAGACATCAGTGTTGTTGTCTCCCTCTTTCTCATTTGTGGTCTCTGACAGTTACTTTCGTCTTCTGTACTTTCCACGACAGTCTCAGTTCCAATAGATATGGAACAAGCTCCTCGTCGATCCACTGGAACATCGTTTAAGCGCGTCACAAGCTCGGCCTTTGACCCTATTGTAGGCATGGCAAAACGAGTGCTTTCGTAAGGAAGTCTACTCGGCTGCTTTTGTCTTCGGGTTTACTAACTTTTTTGCCAGTGCACGTTTGGCAGTTTTCTTCTAAGATAAAAAAGAATAATGGAGAGGAGCTGGTGGACGTAGTAGCCTGTAAGATGTGTTTTACAGTTTTGAAATTTACAGGTAGTACGTCTAATTTAGTAAAACACAAGAGCTATGTAGTCAACAACAGCAAGGCGTAGAAAACTTCGACCACTGTTGAAGTGAATTCAGAAGTGAAGCAGGAGGGCATAGTTGTCGTAACCGAATGGGTGGTTAAGAATTGTCGTCCGTTAAAAATTATTGACGATTCGGGGCTTAAAAAGTTTGCGTCGTTCCTAATTAAGGTTGGGGCAACTTTTGGACTCAACGTCGATGTAGAAAAATTGCTACCACATCCAACTACAGTGTCCCGGAACATAGGAACGAGTCACACTTTGGCCCAATTAAAAACGAAATACAAAAATATAAGGCGTTTGGATATGCTATCACTAGCGATATATGGACGGATAATTTTTTAAGAGCTTCGTATTGATCGTATACTATCCACTATATAATGGATGGAGTTTTGGTGGATCATTTAATGGCTATAAAGTCAATGAAGGAGGCGTCCTGCACAGGTATATTAAGTTAATCTACGAGTTTATAAAATAAATTCAATTAAGTTTTTTTTTATAACTAGGTTCAAATATTCGGACCAAAATAATGGAATCTTTGCAGAACTTCGGATGCGATCTCGAAGGGGACAAGCCTATTATTGTAACAGATCGAGGGTCAAACATGATAAAGGCTTTTCGTGATTTGGATAAAATTCACTGCGTGAACCATCTGCTGAACAACAACAAGCTATCGATGCTGTTCCTGACATGAGCTTCATTGTGTCCACTTGCACCAAGTTGGTGAAGTATTTAAAAAAATCAGGAATGAATTCCTCGTTGGGATTTTCGCTAAAAAGTTTTTGCACCACTCGCTGGAATACAGTTTTCTACCTTTTAAAATCAGTAGAAATTAATTGGATCGAACTTGTAACAGTTCTGGAGGATAAAAACCAATTAGATAGAATAGAAGGCATAAATTTTAATCATTTAGGTGCAATAGTTAAGGTATTGGAAACTTTTGAAAATGTTTCAAAAAAACTGGAAGCAACTAAACGTCCAACCATACATCTATTTATTCCAAATATAAATAAGTTAAAGAAAAGTTGCCAGATCAATAACACTGACATTGAAATTATTCAGTTACTTAAGTCTGCATTAAATAGCCAAATCTCAACAACAATAATACAAAACTTAACCAAATTTCATAACATAGCTCTGTACCTTTTCCCACCAACAAACAAATTGCTACAATTTTCAACTGCAGAAAAAGAGGATGTAGTCAATGATTGCAAAAATATAATGCAACATTTCTTCATAGAAAATGTTTGTATCCCAACTCAAGCACCAATAGATAACGATGAGTTTGCCGACTTCATAGAAGTTCAAGTCGATTCAAATTACGACCAAATAGATCAAGAAATAGCATCATATTCCAATATAAGTGTTCCATATACTGTAGATTTTGATCCATTAGCTTGGTGGAATATGCACTAAAAAATTTTTCCGCTCCTTTATAAAACCAGTTGCGAAATGTTATGCATTCCAGCGAGCAGCGCGGCTCCTGAGAGGAGATTTTCAGACGCAAGAAATCTCATGTTTTTGCACTCAAATATGTAAGCTAAATACATGTATAAATATAGGCTTACAAACATAAATTTAATACATACATATACACTCAGCAAGTTCTAGAGGAAATCGAAGGCGGCTTTGGTGGCACAGAACTCAGTAACGAGAGTGAGCAGGACAGTCATGACGCGCAGTTTGAACTCAATAACGACGTTGACGATGCGCTTTTTACGCGCGAATGTGAATTTGTTGGTGAACAGCCGAATGAGCGAGACGGAGAGATAGAAGCGTCAGAAAAAAGCGCTTGCGAATCGGTTACAGATTTGGAACTCTTGGATCTCCAATTGGAACTCATTCAAATAAAAAACATGCTTCTTAAGAAATCCAATTCGATGCAAAATAATGTGACCGTATCGAAATTGCCAAACCCTATAACCAACACTGGTCACAACAGCGTTGTCGGCACTAGACAGCCCAACAGTGAGCATAACAATGTTGCCATATTGGTAACGTCAACAATGCGAACTTATTTTTAAGGAAAAACTCTCAATTCGTCATGGTAAAAGAAATGCTCCCAGTATTCGATGGCGCGGTGGAAGCAAAAGTAAATATTTGGATCGCTCAGCTGAACGCCGTGGCCAAGATGTACGATCTCAATGAGGAAGTCGTTCGCACACTAATTATGTCAAAATTGAAAGATCGT
This sequence comes from Drosophila willistoni, assembly GCF_018902025.1. Taxonomy (NCBI): domain Eukaryota; kingdom Metazoa; phylum Arthropoda; class Insecta; order Diptera; family Drosophilidae; genus Drosophila; species Drosophila willistoni. The sequence continues at coordinate 23,256 of NW_025814183.1, read as the reverse complement.
TAAATCTGTTAAATCGAATGGCAAATGAATTTCTAATTAAGGAAAGCAAAATAATGTTGCGTGGCATATTCCAGGACCAGAAATGGAAGACCACCGAAAACTTTACGGCATATTTCAACGAAAAAATCTTTCTGGCAGCTGAAATCCAAATGGATGATGAGGAATTAATCGACAATATCTTCGAGGGAATTCTGTAATGTACACAACCCGGAATGAATCCAGATCAAGTACATCCCTTCTTATTGTTAGTCAAAGAATCTTCTTTGATCCAAGAAGGGGTCAGGTTCAGCCTATATTGGTAGTCTCTCTCGCAGTCCCTAATCATCAGATGTTATGATGGGCAAGAGAACCACTAATTAGGCCAAAGCCAACACATCTACGGGCTTAGTGTATCGAGAAGTTTGGTCCGGGTGGGACTTCTGGCTGTCGGCTAGCAAACAGTCTTTGGGGGGGTTCTTTGGACCAGCATTACTCAATACACCCGTAGTACATAAAATAAAACAAAGTCCCTAGAGCACGAATATTACACAATTATTTAACCAAAAGAGATGAACTAGAAGGATAGAGAAAAAGGGTATATTAGTATCGCACGAATAGGGAAGCTATGAGGATGTTATTATAGCTTCGCGTCTAAACCCTCCCAACCAATGATTTTCCTTTCGCAAGATTCTGGAAAATTCCAATACAATTCAGCTCACCGCTCACATTTCGCTACAAGGAAGATCACATAACTTTTACTCAAAATTTATAAATGATATTTATTCACGAGGGTTACGGAATACCAAAATACTTCAATAGGTCGGAAACATAATCCGAGTTGACTAAACTAAAATGATGATTCTTATAATATACGGTAATCAAATTAAATAATTGGATCATTTCAGGCATCCAAAAGCCAAATCAGGGATAATATGTCTTGTTTTGTGAAATCTTAATTGTAAGGTGGATATATATAAACTTAGAAGTACCAGATCGAACGTGATTTATGTCAAGAACTTAGGACTTACCCATCCGTCCGGTCCGTCGAAGGCCTTCGTCGTCCGCTGGATGATGCTTAGGAATAAAATGTTAGGTTAAATCAAGCGTCTGGCATTCCTATGCAACAAATTCGGTCTAAGGGACTCTCAATCCGCAACGAAGAAACTTCTCTGCCCGTATCCGATTCGGGCGGCTATTCCAAGCTGGTCGTGTTTGTCGAAATGTCTCTGTGCCCTTCACGGTGTGCAGCTTTTGAGCCCACGGTGTCTCAAAAATTATCCCTGGCAAATTCTCGGAATTCAAATATAAAATTCCTTGCTTAGGCTTTCAGCATTCAATTTGATTAGGGCTAAGTTTCCAAAAGAACTTATTAGAAACTTCCAAAGATTTAAATATCCACAAAAAATTAACTTACGATAATAAGATTCACAAAACAATAATTGTTGTCCTATATGCTCCAGATTAATATTTAATTAATAATTTGGCTTGATGGCCAAGAAAATTTCAGATTTAAATTTTATATTTTTTTTCTGGAGGAGCAGCGAGGTTTAGGCGTCTAGCCAGGGCGGAAGTTCGTCAGAAAAGAGTGTGACCAATGCATGTGATCGCGCACGATGCCACTTCGCTAGGGTTGCACTAGTACAACTATCGAACTTCTAAGCTCAGCTGATTATTTTTATCGACACAATTACCCACCACTACTGAAATACAAACTAACGCCTTAAAATTTAAAAATAAAACTAACGGCAGAAACTGGGCACTACAGTCTTTGCGAAACATCCATCCCTTTCTCATCTGACAATGAGACTGTAGATCCCATCTACAACATTGATGACTTCAATAAAGAAATAAAATTAAAACTGCAAATAGCACAAAATAGAGCAAAACTGCTTATCGAAAAATTAAAAGCATTACAAAAATTAAGTAAGTAAGTCGTCTCGCCGACTTAGGTATACCATACACCAGTAAAGCAAATATTTCAACTTTATTAAACAAGTGCACATGCTTCTTACAAGCATATCTTAGTATCTCGCTCACTCAATCATACGAGCACCCTAGCGCCCCCACCAGCCAACGGCCAACTCCGGCCTTATGGAAAAACGTTTATATGCATAACTCGACTGTTTTTTGTCCGATTTTGATCAAATTTTGCTAGATATTAGTATTAAATTTGAGTGTTCCAAATTTGATTGCATAAGGTAAAAAAATACGGGAGATAATCGTGTTTTTCAAATTACGGGGGCGGAAAAGGGCGTGTCAAAATTTTTTATATACAAAATGTGTGCATTTACTAAGCGAATATACATACCAAATATGGTGTCTCTAGCTGGAATAGTTTTTGAGATAAACGTTTTTTTTAAATTGCGGGGGCGGAAAGGGGCGTGGCAAAAATTTGAAATAAACTTGATCACTCTACATACTACACGAGTCTACATACCAAATTTGGTGGCTCCAGCTCTTACAGTCTCCGAGATCTAGGTGTTCATACGGACTGACGGGCAGACGGACGGACGGACGGACAGACGGACATAGCTAGATCGACTCGGTTGTTGATCCTGATCAAGAATATATATACTTTGTGGGGTCGGAGATGCTTCCTTCTGCCTGTTACATACATTTTGGCGACTTTAATATACCATTTCACCCTATGGGTGTATGGTATAAAAATAACGAAGTTATTGAGAAAAGTCACTGTTCGTGACTTTGGCATTTGTATGGGAGCTATGTATATGATATAGTGGTCCGATCCGGCTGAATCCGAGATATACAACCCCTGCAGTATATACAAGCCTACATGCAAAATTTCAACTCTGTAGCCCTAACGGTCTAGGAGGAGTTTGCGTTGATCCAGACGGACGGACACACGGACGGACGGACATGGCTATATGAACTCGTCTCGTCATGCTGATCAAGAATATATATACTATATATGGTCGGAAATGCTTCCTTCTATGCGTTGCACACTTCTGACCAAAATTAATATACCCTTTTTGCAAGGGTATAAAAATGCGCGGCACCGAAATGGATTATGTGTATGTGTTTCCAACCATAATGCGCTCTGCCTGTGTTATGATACGGGGCCGCCCAGTTGTAGGCTTCGCATCTAGCCTTCCCTCTGTTTTTGCGCGATTTAAAATATTGTACACAGTCTTCCTTGTAATGCAAAACATTTTAGCTAGTTCAGAGACGGTTTTACCGTTAGTGTGATTATAAAAAATCAATTGTGCCATATCAAAAGATATGCGTTTGCCCGGCATTTTGATTGTGTGTAAAACTGTCGCACTTATGCTTCTTCTTACCATCTGACGACAAAATTACGCAGAAATTTGTCTCTCTCATGATTCTACGCTTTAGAAACTCAATTATAACGGTAAAAATACGAATTAACTACAAAATAGAAACCGAAAACAGAGATGTGTAAACACTTTCTTGGCAGTGGATTTTTGTGCCTTCTCTAGTTTTTGCTTGTTTTTTTTTTATTGGAAACATTATTATTATGTTTTTTTTTTGTTAATTTAGAAGATAATTGTTTACTTTACCTAACCATATCAAAAAATATTGAAAAAACTTACTATTTATTGTTTTATTTTCATCTTGAAGTAGAAAAATGAAGAAATTTTTACTTGTGTAAACACTTTCTTGCCAAACTGTATATACATATGTATGTGCTTACATCATCATATGACGATGTATGTATGTATGTATGTATACAGGTATGCGTATACGCGCGTAAGGAAATTAATTGGATAATTGGACCATTGAAATAGTTTTAACACACAAGATCAATCGCGGTGAACACTTTAATTTTTTTCTTTTATAACACTTTAATAATTTTTGTGCATGTGGGTGTAACAAGTTTTACATATGTATGGATGCATGTACATTAGAGTGTCCCAAAAAAATTAAAATGTTTTTTTTTAACGCATACCCTCTTATTTTGTTTGTATGGTCTAAAAACATCTGAAAATAATGTTTCGACTATTTAGAATAACGGCAACCCGTAACGAGTTGATCGCAAACATGTCGGTACTTGTATAGTATGGCGCAAACACCCTGTCGCTTTGATTGCGTGTAATTACTTGTTTGTTTTATTAGTCATCGAAGTTCCAAAACGGAATCAAATCACCGGTTCAAAACTTCCCTCTAACGGGCAAGTACTGTCAGTTTTCTGCTATAATATTCGTGAAGTGAAGCTAAGTGTCAGTGAAAGTGCAAATCTCACAATTCGTCAGTGTATTATTTATTGGGAAAAGGCACGTATACCGACAAGATCAATACCCGACTGTGTTAAAAAACTAGTTAACTTATACCAAGTTTGGAGAGAATTACAAAAAAATTCGAAAAAAACTCAAGAAGTGTTTAAACAGCGTCGAAATGAATTTGTTTCAAACTTAAGCAATTTGTTTGACATAGCACATGCCGATGCTCTTCAATCGATTAAAATAAATGAAGATAAGATCTTCTTGCAGCGCCAAAGAGAACCAGGTCGGCCCGGTCATTTAGCCGGAGTGGACAAAAAAGTAACAGACAAACAGGAAAGGACGCGGCTTAGAATCATCGAGGAGGAAAAGCGACGTGCTAAATATTTTCCATCCTTAGATCAGTCAACATCATCTTGGGAACCACCTCTAGAAAAGTCATCTTCTGATTTTGAAATAATAGAATTAGAAGAAAATAGGCCCAGCGCCCCCTCTCAGCCCGATAAAACTATATGCGGAAAAATATCTTAGCTGCCAAGTTAGTTGCCGCATTAGACAGGTGTCAGTTAAGTGTGAGGTATTCTGTCTGTATAATAGAAGCAACTATTGAGGCTCTGGGGCACAATACGGATGAATTCCCTATAAGCATAGAGAGCATAGAAGTGAATTAACCAATGATATCGTTAGAGATGACTATCGCGAATTAATTGAGCTTTCAATTATATTTCTTGGCGGAGATTCAGAAAAGAAATTTAAGATTCTGCCTCCAGGTGCTATGCACCCTGCTCGATGGATGGCGAAAGCCACTTATTCATTGAAAATATCGTTACTTAGATCTCAATTCAGAATTTCAAACAAGGATAAGGGAGCTCTGTTGGAAGTATGTCTGTTCATCGTGACATCTTACGTTAAACCCTGGCTCCAATGTATTTTAGCAGTAAAGGCGCCGTATCAGGATTTGTGTTTTTTGAAGGCCATGAAAAATTACGAAACAATAGACAAAAGCATTTCAAAAGCAGCATTGCAGAAGTTTTGCCAGCATTTGTGTAAAAGAAGAATGATTTCTAACTTAACTAGAGAAAACCCAACTGCCCACAATAAACGTTACATTACATCCAACGAAGAACTCTGTAGCCAACTTTTTGGTACGTTAATTAATCTTTGAATTTGTTCTTTTACAAAGTTTGCTAATAGGTATAATAATAAATGATCAATCTTTTGTAATTTTAGAGAAAAACATTGATGACTTCGTCTCTGTCAAAAGCAAGTTCTTGTTTAATCGACTCCATATTGACGACAGTTTTTTTCACAAGTGTCCCTCGTCGTGGTCAAATGATAATTTGTTTCTACAGGCTAAAAAGAAGCTGCTAGAACTGAAAGCAGTCAATGACACGGCGGAAAGAGCGGTTAATGCAAGATTTCCATGGTTTGATCACTGTTCAAGAAGAGTAAAAACAATTTTTATTACGTTGCGTACAAGAACACAGACAGGTATATCCCGATTGTAAAAAGAAAACTTTGAAAAGAAAATTGGATGATTGAAGTCTCTTTTATAATAAAAAGAAAATAAGTGCGAACTATATGTTTTATTTTTAATTATTTAATTAATTTAAAAATTCAATTAAACTTTTCTCTATAGTGAGCATATATGTAGCTTTCATACTAACTTTTAAACTTAAAGTTTGACGGCAAGTCGGCACGGGTTAATGACATCCGATCTCAATAATATTTTATATTTAAGTCTTTAGAGTCAAATGGAAAAAAAATAAAGGGTATGCATATTGAGATTCCGAAAAGAAAAATTTTCCCTTGTAGCTTGGGACAGCCTAATGTACATAGTGGATAGTGGATGGAGAAAATAAAGGTGGAATTGGAAAAGTGAGTTTACGTGGAATGGAAAAACGTTGGACAAACACACCAAGGATCGGGAAATACCATATAACCTTTGGGACAGGTCAAAGAAATGTTGTACTTATCAGGAGTTCCGCCGATGCAAGCTGGAGGAGCAGAAGAATATCCGGCTCGAAGGACCATTGTTTGTGTAGGGGCGGAAGGATCAAATGGGAATACAACTTTTGGCATGTGCTAATTTCTTCGTGGTATGGTGTTCTGATAAAATAATTAAAACGCGCGGGACTTCGTTTAATGTATTATGTTTATTCACAGATAACCCGACGCACACGAAATGTGTCGATTTTAAGTATATATACAGGTGTTTCGAATGTAAAAGAGAAATGAACGGATGTTCGAATCAAAGTCTCGTACCAGATTGAAGATGGCGATAAGAAAAAAAACTTCGTGGATTATTGTCATCGACACAATGAATGCTCCACTTTTGAATGTATGTAGATAGATTTAAGCATTTTTGGAACTTTCAGCGTTTCCACATTCATAAATTTTTTCCAAACTCGAACAAATGGGAACAAACATTTCTTTGTAGCAGATTACAGCATGAAATCTTTCAGTCCATCTTGTTTCACACAATCTCGTCAATCGTTCTTTTTTTGTTGAACAATCCAAAGTCTGAACGGCATCCTTGAGAATAGCTTCGCGTTTTGCAGAAGGTCTAAAGAAAGAAATTATCTTTTTTATCGATCCAAGACAATTTCTGATGAGCGGAACAAGCACGCTTCTCCAACAGCCAAATTTAAAGAATGACTAGATTAGTGGACGTAAAGTGCAGACGGATACTTTTCCATCACTGCAACAGCACAACCATTCCATTCTCCACTCATTGCAGCTGCGCCATCGTAGCCTTGCGAAACCAAAAACTCCAGACGAACGTTTAATTTTTCAGGAATTTCTATCAATGACGAAGCAAGTTCTCTACCAGTGCAATCTTCGATCGGTATGAACGTTAAAAAATCTTCTTTCAAAAAAATCTGGTCTCTAGTTTTTTCGGTATAACGAAAACATAACGAGTATTGCTCTACGCCGCTTATATCTGTCGATCCATCTGCAAGTAAAGTGCTGCACTTGCTTGCGTTGATTTTTGCAACAATTTTTTCACGAATTATGATCGATGAGTTTATTTTGAATCTGTGGACTAGTGTAAGTTGAAACACGATTTTTCAATGTTGCTGTTTGAAGTAAATGTTGCTTTAATATTTGGTCGCCGGAATTCATCCGAAATCTCAAAAAAGATCTAAAGTTTCCATCGTTTTGGACAGGAGTCTCGAGAGATATTGAACCAGAATCACGATGTCCTCTTAAACCAATTTCTTGCCTACCGACGAAAATGATTGTTTCGACGATGGAAAGTATAATCTCTCGATTACATTAAATTTCAGCACTTTTTACAGTATTAAACTGCAAACTTACATCAACCATCCTTTTTTTCTGATGAAACGATTGCAGCTTTATGATATTCTAGATCATGGTCCATGCGTCTTTCCACCGATGAAACGGGAGTGTTACTAGAGATCGAAAGGACGTGACTTCCTTTCCCAACTTCTTTCGAACTGAAGAAAATGCAATAATTGCAGAACGCACCATTCATTTTTTTAGAATATGCTAGTTAATAGAATTTTGCTTGAAACTTTAGATTTCTCGAACCTCTGGCTGTAAATGCATGTAAATTTTCCGACTTCCGAAGATTTTTCAAGAAAAAGTATTTTTCTCCATCCGTCAACTTTTTGTCAAAATGAATACCGATATCTCTTGAACGAAGATCTATGTTCATACTGGAGCCTTCATCAGATTCTATGGAAGAATTGTGAATTTCGTGACAATACGAAAAACATTTAATAAATTAAATTATCATAATTTATCACAAATGTCCAGGGCAAGTGTCCCGAGAGCGTTCCGCGGGAGTGCCCAATCGCGTTTCAGGGGCGTTTTAATGCCCGTTAATCAGCAAGAGATCCTGCGGATCTTCTCGGGACATAAAACGGCATATTCTCGGGACTTTCCCGGGACATTGAGGCTCCGAATACAACAACTGACGCTACGCTCGGACCCTTAGAATTTTGTCCCTTATAATAAGGAGAAACTTTCCTAGGTTCCAAGCGTATTCGGTGGTAGTATCCTGATCCTCATTTGTGCTTCTAATTTGTAAAACGAGAGTCGTGATATTTTTTATAATATAACATAGAGTGACCTCCCCAACTGGAGACATCATTTTGGCGGCTGCTTACTGTCCTCCACGCCATCTGGTTGGACAAAGTCTTTTTCAAGACCTGCTGGATAGCCTTGGGAGCAGATTTATCATTGGAGGAGATTTCAACACTAAACACACTTGGTGGGGATCTAGAATCGTCAATCCCAAAGGTAGCGGCCTATATCAATGTGTTGTCGATAGAGGACTTGACTGTCATACGCCAGATGAACCAACATACTGGCCCACGGATCCGAACAAAATCCCGGACCTTCTGGATATAGCCATATCCAAGGGGATTGACAGGCGCAAGATTAAAGTCTCCAATGACCTCGAACTGTCTTCAGATCACTGTGGAGTCAAGCTCCTGATAAACATGCCAGCTAGCACCAACTCGATGAGAAGAAGACTTTTCAGGCGGAATACCAACGTTGAGGTCTACCAATCTTGGCTTCAGAGGAACCTGGACCCAAACATTGAGATCTCCTCGAAAGAAGACCTGGAGGAAGCAGTTGAACTGCTCAACATTGAAATCTACAATGCCGTGACCCAGGCAACACCACCTCTAAGGCCCTCAAGAAATACACCTCGTCGAGATGACTTCCTCTGGTCTCCGGAAGTGACGGCTATGGTAGCGGAAAAGAGGCGACTCCGACGAGTCCGGCAGAGCTTGCGCAGTCCAAGGGACAAAACTGAGCTAAACAGATCGGCCAAAGCTCTGAAGGAACTGCTGTACACTCTCCGCAAACAGTCTCTGGAAAATTTCCTTGAGAGTGTTGAACCTGGTGACCAGCCATATAACCTGTGGAGGCAAACAATGGACTAAAAAGGCCCACTAGTAGAAAAGAGCCTGTTAAAATGGCCGATGGTACCTAGTGCCGATCAGACAGCGACAGGGCAAATGCCTTCGCCACCCACTTGTCTGATGCGTTTACCCCGTTCAGCAGATGCACCCAGGCAGAGGCCCATCAAATAGAGGAGTTCCTAGACGTTCCATGCCAAATGGCCCATCCAAGCCGTTGAAATGGATGAGCTGCTGGAAGAGATCTCCAGACTAAAGGTGTCCAAGTCCCCGGGATACGACGGAATCGACGTAGCATCGATTAAAGCGCTACCTGAAGAAGGCATACAATTTCTTCTCACCATTGCAAACCAATGCTTCCAGTTAGGACACTTCCCCACCCAGTGGAAGTGCGCCGAAATCATACTAATCCCTAAACCTGGGAAACCTGCAGCCAATCTCGCCTCTTATCGTCCGATAAGTCTGTTGGCCGTATTCTCCAAAGTAGTTGAAAGACTACTTTTGCGTAGATTGCGACCAATAATGGACGAGGCCGGTTTGATGGCACGCCAGAACAATGCCATCGGATTAACAACAAAATTCTGGAAGCGTTTGAGGAGAGGAAATATTGTACGGCAGCCTTCCTCGATGTAAAACAGGCATTCGACAGAGTGTGGCACACAGGCCTGCTATACAAGCTAAAATCCCTGTTCCCGGCACCTATATAGGGACTCCTCAAGTCCTATCTTTTTGGGAGGAGCTCCTATGTAAGATGTGGCGACGCGAGGTCCGAGATTGAAGCCATCAGAGCGGGTGTGCCCCAAGGTAGCGTGTTGGGCCCAGTTCTCTACACAATCTATACCGCTGACATGCCAGTCTACACAATCTATACCGCTGACATGCCAGTCAGCTCGGATCACAGAATGCTAGTTGACACTTATGCGGATGATACGGCATTTCTAGCGACGGATGAGTCGCCATCGGTAGCCAGCAGTTTACTGCAAGGACAGCTTGACGAAACCAATCACTGGCTTACCAGATGGAATATAATGGTGAATCCCGAAAAGTCGACGCACATTACATTCACGATTTTTACGTATTTTTAAATTATGAAATGTTATATGTACCTTTTGTTTTTATATGTATAACCTTCCAAATGTTCCGTTTGTCACTGATTTCCGCTGATTATCCACTTTTCGGATAGATTGCAGAAAGAGGGCTCTCCCCGCAATAAACAAAAAAAAAAAAAAAACTTGTTGATGTAATACATTGTAACGATCCTTTTTCGTCCTTTGGGATGTTTTCAATCTTTTAGGGTGAGGTTCGGCACAACAAATTTTATTTTGTGCCCCGGTGAAATTATAACTGAAAGATTTATACGTATAAACGTGTGTTGATATTTATTTCGTATACTTTTGGGTGTGGTGGAATATATATGTATTTTTTTTACTGGTTTGGTTGTTGATTACACTGGATACGTGATTATTTGTTTTATGTTTCAGATTTGTTGTTGCTTGTGGAGTTCATAAGGTTACTCGTAAGACTTTATAACTCGATAACTTGCTTGTGACTTGTACTACTAACTTACTCGTAAGGCCAATAGAGATTTGTTGCTTCGCTTGTTGTTGATCAGGGCTAGATGACTTGATAGTTTGATCTTGACTCGACGACTTGCTGATGTCCTGACTTGCTGCAGGCCTTATATAAGCATCCTGGGCCTCTAGAATCACTTGGTGTGATACCGCTATACAGCTGGTAACTTTCCATCGGCCCATCGCTTTCATTCACGCTGTTGCCATGTGTGGTGAAAGTCCCGTAAAAGTCCTTGACTTCTTGTCCTCGTTTCTCTGCTCTGCCCACATAGCGCCTCTGTTGCTATGCGGGCTTCCATCCTTCTCTCTCCAGTTCTTGATTTCTCCTTGTTGGTCGAGTGTCCTCTCTGGTTACTAGGCGACGCTGCTTTTTCCCATGTCCTTCTTCGTTTCGCTCGTTCTATCAATCTTGGGGCAATTGTTGCTCTTCTCTTTATGCCTAGATATTTAGTTTCATCTGTATAATATATTGATTTTCGTTTCTCTTGTGTAACAATTTAGTTAATTTCGTTCTTCTATGTCATCAATATACATACATATATTCGCCTCATAGACTCAATTCCCCTCTTCTTCGGCTTGCACATACATACCCCCTTTGCCAATCGAACTCGATTGACGATATTTGTATGATATGATATGCACACAGCCTCACTACGCCCCATTCGGCATGCCCTCACTTTGGCCCTCCAGTCCATTGCTTGCTTTCGGCCTCTCACGAGACACGCTCAGGCGTCCAGCATCATACAGCGCGTTCGCATCATCCACCGGTACCCGCGCTCACTCTGCACACGTATAGTGTACGTGTGATGTACTTGTGTTGCTTGATATTCCATATACTCATGCATAATTTACTCTTAGTTCCTCCATGACTCGCTCTTCTGTTCCGCGTATGGGCCCATGCCCTACTGTGATTGGAGCATAGCAGCCATCTCCCTTGCGTGTACAATCTCCAACCGTTTAGTTCTTTCGCTCTCTGCCTCCCACGCATCTTCCATCTTGGTCGTATGCAGTTTGATCGAACATGTTGCCGGGTACCATGAGTCCTTGTCTTTGCGTATGTTTTCTATGTGTTACTTCTTGTTAATTCCATGTTTGTTGTGTGGGACATTATTGTCACAATTATGTTCCTCACCACATTCATTTTTTTCTACATCTGTCTTGCAACTTGTAAAAGTTTTTTGGCTCTCATTTTCCTCACTTGTTTCATTAATGGAATTAATGGAAAGTCTCGGCCGCTTTATTAACCACTTGTCCATTTTAGGTTAATACACTATAACCTAGATATTTAAAATAACTATTCAATGCTTTTTTTTATAAACCATCGTATTGTTAGATAATCAATGTTCGAGAATAAAAAAACAATATTCAAAAAGTTGAAGTCAGAAAGTTGTTAAATCGTCGACTAAAAAGTTGTCAAGTCTTCGAAGAAAAGTTGTCCCCAAACCCCCCCGTTACTACGCCAGTGAGCCAGACGTATTAGAAATCGAATCCAGCTGGTCCAACGAAAGCTCAAGCAGACCATCAATAAAATCGTGACACTCAGAGGGCAGCAACGTTTTGCTACATTAAATGTTGACCTAGTTATAGTGGACAGGTTAAAGTCCCCAAGGACAATTAATAAGTCTCTGTCAGAAAGTAGTTCAAGTATAAATTTGATAGATTTTAAGTGTAGTGAGTAGGTTGGCCATTCCGATTGGGGCGAATTGTAAGAATTGGTAACAAAAATGGAAAAACGAATAAAAGATACTTTAACGCATATAAATACTACTTGAGACAGGTATCGTTATCAGACCCGATGATAGGGCGGAATCTAAGACTCCACCATCCCTACGATCAATACTAAAAATATTGAAATTAGAAGGTAAGACTGTGGCATTAAAAACGTCAGGTTTTAACCAAGTCTCAGTAAAGACAATGAGGTCAAATCAAAAGACAGTATTAAGGTATCTGACAAACTGATAGCCGACAGAGAAGAAAGTTGTTAGTTTTTTGATAGAGTAGAAGAAGGAATAGATAAGGAAGGAGTGGGAATAGATGAGGAAGAAAGAGGAATAGATGGTGAAGGAATCCTTGTTTGGCCCCGTGTCTTCCTTTTTCTGGGTGTAAACTCCTTCACAAGTAAACTTTTCGGCCAGAAGCTAGAACTGCAGATTCTGTCAAAGAACTCAATTGGAACACTGATTTTAAAAAATGAAATTGGTCTAGAATATGAAAATTCAAACTTTTTTACCGATATATTGACATCATCACAATGACATCATCCGATGTAGCATCAGGGAGAAGTCTCGAAACAAAAATGTGTTTTTAGGTGGCACTCACACCAATGGTTTTGGCATTGCAGGTATTGCATCAGCTACCGCATTAATTGTAGCATCAGTTGCAACAAGTGGCACTCCGGCACTACTATCACTAGAATCCCTGTCGGCAAAATCCATGGGTGTAGATTCTTGCCCAGACAAAACGGACACTACAGACATTGTCTGCGGAATTGGAGTTTGCATTGGTTGAGAAGGGGTCGGAACCGATATAGATGTGGAGACCGGCAAACACAAGGACAAATCAGAAGTCTGTTCTCCCGCCTTCTTACGCTTTCGAGACTCAGTCAGTAGCGTTAAACTACTAAACTGAGACTCGACAGCTTTAAACTCTTGCGAGAGTTTAAGAAAACTGGCGGACAGACTCATCAGGTTATCTTTTGTTTGTGGCATGAAAAGTTCCATTTCATCTTCCACGATCCGGCACAACAAACATCCCCACTTGAGACTGCACGTAAAGCCGGCGCACTTAACATGTAGGGGTGGGGCGGGCTGCAAACAATTTTTAACCGAACAGACAGGTAATAAGAAGAATTAGTAACCAAACAAATAAAAATGGGAAATTTTTTGGTATTAAATAGGGTTGTGAAAATGTGTAAAAAATATCGTATCGATGATTATCATTGTTTAAAAATATCATCAGGTCTTTTGCGATATTTATCACCAAAATATATCGATATATCGGATATTTCTGATTTTTTTCTATTTCTCTATAAAAATCGTAAACCCGCCAAAATAACATTAACTTTAAATGCATTCTAATTTTTGTTTATTAATTAAAAATAAAACAATAAACTTTTTCCAATTAAAGAGATCTTAAGCTAGCAGACGCCGAACACTTAAACGCGTTCTCAATAGATGTTTGTCCATCAGAATTGTGGTTCAGCTCATCTGGTTTATTCGGTTTCTGAATAAGAAAATTAGAAAATTTATATGTACAAATATTATTCCAAAGCTTGTTGTTGGTTTTTGAATATAATTAATTTTTAAGCGAAAAGTTTGTATTTGGCGAAACATACACATACACGTATACACACATACATAAGAATATAGAGGCCTAGTGACGCGCGCACACACACACTGTCAAAAAATTGCGCGGCAAAATTCCTGAGACTTTTCTGGCATTACATATTTGTTACCTTAACACATGTTGAATGCGCTTCCGGGTGCTTGTTCCTCAAGTGTGACAGGAGATTACTAGTGTTACCACTTGATTTGATAACTTTTGAACAAAGGCTGCAGGTGGCATTTTGTGCGTTTATTTTTGTATAAAAGTTTTTTGCCGAGCTCATCTTTCTTTAAGATTTTTAAGTGAAGTGTGACCAGCCATAATATCAAAAAATATATTTCCAAATAATATCGATATGCGATATATCAGGGAAAAAAATATTTCGATATAAATATTTTTTTTTTTTGTAAAAATATCGATATATTTGATATTTGATATATTATCAACAACCCTAGTATTAAAATATATAACTGACTCTGAGGTCCAGAAATAATAAGAAAGAGAGATATTGAGAGTGCACAAGGGTTAAAAGAAAAAGAGAGCACTGACTAAGATATATGTATAGAGCAGAGGTAGGCGCCCATAGCCCGTGCGGGCACTTTTGCTCGGCAATTGCTCGTGTGGCCGTCTGTGTGCATGCCGATGTGAGCACGAAGTACAAGTTCAAAGCGTAAAAAAACAGCTAGTGTCGCACAGACGTTTGACGAAAGCAGTACTATGTCGCTTTGTTACGCAGCTACACGCAGAAAAATTAATGCTTCACTTTCGTACATGGCAACTTTAAAAATATTTTGCCATTATTTATATTTTGTCCCTATAGGGTAAAAAGTATATTATAATATAAGCGAACATGCATAATGTAATATAAATGTAAGATATACATGTATGTTCATATATGTATAGTATGAAAAATATATACATATAATAGCCGATACAAAATATGCATTCATTTTTATGACATTAAGGTAAAAGGAATCCAAGACTCATGACTGTACTTTGTTTTTTAAGGCGATTCGGTAAAAAAGGGTTGTGGGAAAATTCCGCAGTTTCACTTGCAGTTTAATTTTTTTATTCGTTTCTTCACATACGATTCGCGCAGTGTAAAGCAGCTTACGTACACAAGCAAGCGCACGCATACATTGACAGTTTGATCTGGCTCTCTTTGTGCCTACCCCTGGTATAGAGCAGAGCCCGGCACTCATATCCCCCGGGGGACGAACACGTTCGGCACCTCGTATGCGTGTAAGCCGAACGGCTGCCGAAGTCCTCAGACAGAGCATGAGGGATTGTTCTCTGCTTTGTTGTGTGTGCACTTGCTTGTGTGCGTATGTTGCTCTACACTGCGCAAAATTAAAATTCTTCAAATTCTGCCTCAAATCAAGAAAACGAGTGCAGCCGATAATCTGATGCAAGAAAAAGATAGAGAAAACAAAGCAGCGAACAATTTTTCATGTGTGTCTTCTCAACAAAGCGACATAGATCTGCTTGCGTCGAAATGCTGGGGGGAACTTAAACTAGGGTTGTTGATAATATATCAAATATCAAATATATCGATATTTTTACAAAAAAAAAAAATATTTATATCGAAATATTTTTTTCCCTGATATATCGCATATCGATATTATTTGGAAATATATCAAAAATTTGTTTGAGCAGGCTTCAGGTCAATCTTACTGATTTATTTGTAAGACTTTAAATCATAGGCAGCACAAAAGGTGAGCAGGTTGTCTGTATAGCTATTTCAAGAACCACCAAGTTCTATCATCAGCAGACTTCGCTAAAGAATCCACAATTGTAATGGCCATACCATATCTTCAACACTAAAACTAGTTGGGAATTACATTGCCAACTAAATGAAGCGAAAAAAGAACGGCAAAGCTTGCAACTGCAGATTCCACCTTTTTTGTGTGCATACCCATGGGCGCCAGCTGAATTAGTGTAAAGGGCTTCGCCTTAACCAACTAATCGTCGCGCCCAAATATTTTGTAATAGTATATTGTACTATATGCAAAAAAGAGGGTTTTTACAGCAAGTGTAAAACGGCGGGCCTTCCGTTTTTGGTATTTGTCTAGATTTCGACCTTATTGAAGTTAATCAAAAAAAAAAAAAAAAATTTGGAAATATATTTTTTGATATTATGGCTGGTCACACTTCACTTAAAAATCTTAAAGAAAGATGAGCTCGGCAAAAAACTTTTATACAAAAATAAACGCACAAAATGCCACCTGCAGCCTTTGTTCAAAAGTTATCAAATCAAGTGGTAACACTAGTAATCTCCTGTCACACTTGAGGAACAAGCACCCGGAAGCGCATTCAACATGTGTTAAGGTAACAAATATGTAATGCCAGAAAAGTCTCAGGAATTTTGCCGCGCAATTTTTTGACAGTGTGTGTGTGCGCGCGTCACTAGGCCTCTATATTCTTATGTATGTGTGTATACGTGTATGTGTATGTTTCGCCAAATACAAACTTTTCGCTTAAAAATTAATTATATTCAAAAACAAACAACAAGCTTTGGAATAATATTTGTACATATAAATTTTCTAATTTTCTTATTCAGAAACCGAATAAACCAGATGAGCTGAACCACAATTCTGATGGACAAACATCTATTGAGAACGCGTTTAAGTGTTCGGCGTCTGCTAGCTTAAGATCTCTTTAATTGGAAAAAGTTTATTGTTTTATTTTTAATTAATAAACAAAAATTAGAATGCATTTAAAGTTAATGTTATTTTGGCGGGTTTACGATTTTTATAGAGAAATAGAAAAAAATCAGAAATATCCGATATATCGATATATTTTGGTGATAAATATCGCAAAAGACCTGATGATATTTTTAAACAATGATAATCATCGATACGATATTTTTTACACATTTTCACAACCCTAACTTAAACACACCCTCATGCTCTGTCTGAGGACTTCGGCAGCCGTTCGGCTTACACGCATACGAGGTGCCGAACGAGTTCGTCCCCCGGGGGATATGAGCAGTGCTG
This sequence comes from Drosophila willistoni, assembly GCF_018902025.1. Lineage (NCBI taxonomy): Eukaryota > Metazoa > Arthropoda > Insecta > Diptera > Drosophilidae > Drosophila > Drosophila willistoni. Next base: position 6,289 of record NW_025814183.1, on the reverse strand, counting down.
CCATTTTAGCTATTTTCAAGTCAGATCTGACTTTTTTTATAAATGATTGCGGGAAAAAATTTGAAAACAGCGGGTAGCGGAAATTCTAGCTTTACAAATTTTTTTTTAGATTCCTTTAGCTTTACTTTTATCTATTTTTTAACACTATACATTTTGAGCAGTAGTATCGATTAGAGACTTTCGATAAGGAAATCTGTCGAAATCACCACGAGCTTGGAGCGTCAACAATTGTTTCTTAAAGTTTCATATTTTAACTATCATTATGCCCAAAAGGTAAAAACAAAACATTCGCGAGGTGTAGCCGAAAAGTGCAGAGTTTAAGGAATGGCTTCGAAAGGACACAGTAGATGCTTCAAAGGCCTATTGTAGCTACTGCGAATGCGCCTTAACTGCAAAACTTTCGGACCTGCGTGCCCACTCGGCAACAAAAAAACATCAAGGTGCACTGAGTGGCTTTGCACAAAAGGAAAAAATTGATTTTGGTCAAGCACCAATAAAAACCCTTGAGCAAGAGGTAGCCCTTTGCTTCTTTGCAGCAAAGCACACGGCAATTACTCCGATTGATCACCTTGGCGCTCTTTGCCAAACAAAATTCGGCAACAGCGATACAGTGTCTCGAATTAAATTGCATTGGACCAAATGCACATATATCATAAAAAATTCATTGGCTCCACATTTTCGCGAGGAGCTTCGAAATGACGTTGGAGACGCAAAATTCAGTTTGATTTTGGATGAATCTACTGACATAACTTTTACAAAGCTACTCGGTAAATAAATATTATTTGCAAACTTTTGATATTTTTAAAAGATTGAAATGATTTTAATATAAGCTCATGTATATTTCTAATTTTGACTGTTGTGGTGTTTAGGTGTTGTTATTAATTACGTTTCTGTTGAGCGTAGAGTGATGGTTTCAACGTTCCTTAGCTTAATTTCGCTAGAGAGTGGAGATGCTTTATCAATTGTTAAAGGAATAAAGGAAATTGGATGTACATGATGCTCCTTCACTTCTTTTAATAAAATGCGTTTGCCACTTTATGCAACTGGCAGTAAACCATGCCTTCAAGAATTGCTTTCCTGAGGGGCTGGAGTATCTCGTTTACGTGACATACAATTGGATCTCCAAAAGTTCTAGCAGTCAAATTGCATATAACCAAATTTACACATGCATAAATGATGAGATGGTATATTTAAATGTTAGAAATCTGTCGTGAACGTTAGTAGCTGTCAATGTCCTCTTGTATTAACATAGTCGCTGTTATTTGTATAATGTAATTACTTGCCGACTGTTTTACCCTTTATGTTTTTCTTTAACTTCAAGAAATATTTTATGTATAAATATATTTACATATATATACATACATATATTATCTAAAGGCACCCCTAAAAATTCCACGAGTGTGTGATACACGATGGCTATCAATCGAAGTAGCTGTAAAAAGAATTTTGGAGCAATGGCAGGATTTTGCGATTTGTTTAAGGACATTAACCCTTTATATGGCCGTGTTGCATATCTGCAACATACCCTTTAAAAGGTTTTTTTTTCGCAATGCAAATCGAAAAAATCGAATGTGGCTATTTGTTGTACATCTGAAACATACGTATTTTATATATAATTTGGTTCGGGCACACTTTTAGATGTTTTGTGAAACATATGTTCACTTTCCCGCCAATTTTGTGAGAAGCACAAGTTGTGTGCGCCAAAAATATTGTACTGCAAAACTTTATTAAAATTATAGATATTTCTATACAAAAAACTTGAAAAAACCAAAGGTAAATATATTTGAAATGCATGTGCTATCAAATTTTGATGTTTCTTGTTGTGTATTGTGTGTAGATTTGAAAAATCGGTATGTTGCAGATATACAACAAACAACTATTCGAAGTTATATTTTACAGAATTTATTTTGTTGTATATATGCAACATAGAGTATTTGTGGTTATATTATATGTAGTTATGAGTTTATACATATGGTTATATGTTGTTTTGTGTCATAGAAATTGTCTTGGGTTTGTCGTATGTGTTCATCATCAGTACATCAGTGGAACATGTTGCCGACTACGGTGGAGTGGACATTTCGCTAACTTCATGGGTGGATAAAAAAATTGTTACATCCAATTACGCTGGAATAAGTCCCAAAGACACAGCCCGACGTTACAACAAAGTCCAAAAGGACTATATTCATATTGACAGTCCATTTGCAATAGCACAATATAATAGCTATATGGGTGGCGTTGATCTCAAAGATAGCATAATTGGAAGGTATAAAATTTGGATAAGAAGCAGACGCTGGCAAGTTCGTGTTTTTTATCACCTGCTGGACTTGACAGTCAGCAACGCTTGGTTGTTGTATAAACGAGTGCATAAAGAAAATGCATCGACAAAAAAACGTTTAAGCTCATCAGAGTTTCGGCTAGACATCGCTGAAGTTTTGAGAAAAGTAGACACAAAAACTTAAACTGGAAAGCGAAGTTATTCTGTTGAAAATGAATTGCGAAAAAAAAAGCAGAGAGCTCCAACTCAACATGTACCGAATCAGATGGTGCGTCAAGATCAGATTGGGCATTGGCCAACATGGACTGACAACAGAACAAGATGCAAATATCCAAACTGAACTGGTTTTTCATAGACAATGTGCGAAAAATGTGGCGTAGCACTCTGCTTTAACAAAAGAAATCATTTACTTTAAAGTAACTTGACTTTTTATACTATTTTTATAATTTTAAATTAACTTTGAAAAACACTATGAAATCCTTCAATTATTTTCACCACAAGCCTATCTGTTGCATATATGCAACAATCCCTTTATCCTGAAATAAATATGAAAAAAAGGAAAATATAAAAAAAAAGAAAGAAGTTGTATTTTTTATTTTCATTTTTCTATCTAATGAAAGAAACTACATCAAAATCCGACCGGGTGCCATATAAAAAGTTAAGAACCTGTTGTACCTGCAATTCTTGAAGCCCATTTTGCAAGAAATGCAGCATGTAAACAAATGCTTCCAGAGCCAAGACACAAGCTCAACCAAGTTGCTCACCGAGTTATAGTGGCCATAAGATCACTTCAAAACAAAATAATACCTGAAGAAAAATACCTTAACATTTTAAAAGAAGATTTTGAAAAACATGTTGAATAGGGATTCCGGGAGAAGGAAAATAACCCAATCTTCATTCGTTGAATTCAAAATATGAACTGATTTTATTTACTAAAGTACGGAGTTTATATAGGGAATCTTAGGCTCTAGGAGGTAACAATTGTTCTTAAGGAGATCTTATTCTAGTACAACTCACACCCACGCATTCGGGGGTTGAAAAATTATTATTATTTTGGGCACGGCGTCGGCCACTTGACATCCTGCCGTTGTGATCGTTTGGGTTAGTTTACAATTACAAGTGTTTTGTTCCCACAACATGTGTGACTGATTGTATTTCTAGTCATATGCTAGGTTAGTTGTTTGTGACAAAGTACAGTTGTATTATATTTTCTTTAGTGCATCTGATTTGGTGAAGCCGCTTCAGATGAACACGATGTTTATTCTTAAACATTCTGCGAGGGGGCGCCAAATGTGACGGTTTGGGATCTATGTTTAATCTTATGTTGTCTTATACAAATTATTATTAATATTAAAATTAGTATGATGACCAATATTAGGGAAGCATGGCCGGTTGCATGATGGACGTTTAAGCCTAGTAAATCGACATGATCTTCCTTTAATGAATGTAACTGACTTCCTAATCTTTCTAATTCTGCCGTATGATTTACCAAGTTGGCTTCCACTGGACTCCACTCTATATTTGGTATGTTACTAATATCGCTTATATGCGAAGTTGTTATAGCTATGTAAGACTCTGACTGTACGCTATGATGAGCCACTAAAATTTTATCTTCTGCTCTAGCCGTGCAGCCTGGTCTGAGGCTCAAGATTCCTTGTTCCGGTATATCCACAACCTCCTGCTGTTCGTTACCACATTGGACTCTGGCCTTAGTTTTAGGTAGGACCTTGAATAACCAACTACTGCTACTATCTAGTTCTACCCAATACGATCTTGGCTCAACAACCGTGGTGTATAAACAGTTCGATTTTCTATTCTGTTTCAAGGGTGTCAGTTCACAGGCATTATCATTGGCGTTACTCCAAGGCCAATTTCCTTCACATGTTCTTCTGTTTGATTGCCAGGTTCGACATTTCTGCATTGCTGAATCTGACATTAAATGATACGAGTCTATTTCAAAATTATATATTAAGTACTGACTGTTTATATAAACTGTTACCAATTGATTACTGACCAATCGAACGGGAATCGGAATAACTCTGTAGAGAAAGGATGGATGTCTACTAAAGAGTGGTATTTTAGCATTTATAATTAATTTTTGTCAACAAAAATTCCCTTGGCTGTTAACAGAGCATATATGTCCTTTAACTCAGTTCCGCTCCTTTTACCTGGCAGTACTAAGGTTTCAGATAATTTTCTTTTATTTTGGTTATTTCTACTTTCATTTGCTTGGTTTAAAATATTGGTATTTAATCTACCATGGTTAATGTCTATCAATAAACTAATAATTCCTGTTTGAATTTTTTCACATTCATCAACCACGGAGCTTAATTGATTTATAATCATGAAAACCGAATGGATTCTCTATACACGTATAACTTTCTTTAATAATTCTGTCATATTTCAATCCGGTTGTTCATGTTGCCAAAGTTTTCATTTATCTCATTTATGGTAGTCTTAAGATGTTTGCCGTGGAATCTACCACCGATGTCTGCCTTTCTTCTAAATGCTTTAAATTCTGCTGATTTGTAAATAAGTTCTCATGTTTTCTTCCATTTGTATCCTATCGTCCGCATCCATGACACCGAATAATATATGGTACAATGAACCATGAATTCAAACGGTGCTCGCTTGCGTCTTGTCTTTTCTTGAATCATGAATAGCATATTATTTTCCTCGATATCTTTAATTCGTTTAACCGTGTTGTTTAATACAAAATGACACTGGTCTCGAAATTATACAGTTTTTGGCATAAGCTCCTCAATTGGGAATCATTCTGTCACCTCGACTGAGCATTTCAAAATATGCCGACATGTTATAGTATACCACCAGATCCCATGAGGACGCTTCTACTTCCACTTCACCCATTGGATCTAAGTACAATGCGGCTGTTGGGTTTAGTTCTTTTACCGTTATTTTTGGTCGATTATCTTTAATGGTTGCTGCATTCGAAAATTGGCAAAGCAGCATCAACATTGCTAACATCATTACGGTTCCTATTTTGGACAGATGACCGAACCTGGTACCTTTCCGACATCGGTTCTCCTCCACGTCTTCTGATGATTTTACCCCAATAAGTGGACAGATTTATTTATAGGGCCTTGTAATTGACCCTTCCTGCAATTTGACTTTTACCACTCTTACTTTATCATCCCTGCCTTGTGAATTTCCTCAATCTTGCCCAGAGGCACCTGGCTGGGTGACAATTCTCATCTTTGATCAGACGACCTGTCCATTCTCTAAGTTTTCTGTGGTTCGTCGCCACTTATTCCTTTGCTGGAGAGTATATAGATATTCGTCTTTCCATTTTAACCAGAAGTCTTTTTTCATTTCTGAATTAATTTCCATCTGTCTAAATTCCAATTTTTCTTCTGATATGGACTCGGCTGCTTCTAATGTAGGTCTTCCAATTAAGAAATGACGGGAGTTAACACCTCGTTGTTGTCCATATCTTCACCCGTCGTATACAACGGACGTGAGTTTAACACGGCTTCTATTTGGCACAACAATGTTGCCAGTTCCTCATATGTGGGTTACTGCTCCTATAACTCTTTTCAGGTGATACTTAACCGACTTTACCCCAGCTTCCCATATACCTCGAAGTGGGGTCTGCCGGGGGCTAAAATGCCAGCTAATCTGTTCTCGCTCTAGCACAGGGGCCACCTGAACGTTGTCTTGAACTGCTTTTTTGATTCTTCATCAAGCCTCTAGCCGCACCTACAAAATTTGTACCATTATCAGAATAAATGTTAGCGCATTTACCCGTCTTGCAACAAATCTTCGAAATGCTGCTAGGAAGGCATCAGTTGTCAAGTCACTAACAACTTCTAAATGCATTGCCTTAGTGACAAGCAAACGAATACAGCTATGTATCCTTGAATGTTTGTCCCCGGTTTTTTGAGCACCTTATATGATATGGACCGGCAAAATCAATCCCGTGTTATGAAATGGAGATGACACCGTAACCCTATTTTTGGGCAGGTTACCCATAATTTGCTCCGCAGTTACTTGGCG